>NW_026117073.1:0-8034 GCF_001640805.2 Lates calcarifer
TCGGCTCTGCTCACAGCGAGTCCCGCGTCTGAAGGTCCTGCTGTCTTGGCTTCTGCTCACAGCGAGTACCGTTCTGAAGGTCCTTCCTGTCTCGGCTTCTGCTCGCTCATTAAACTCAGAATGAAAAACTGCTGTCTAGTGAAAGGAGAGGGGAAAGTAAAATCTCATTCACTTTTATATGAATATTGGTCAAATTCTATTGATCATGTACAGTCGGGATGTATGGAAAGTGTGAGCCGCCGAGGGGGATCTTTTTCCCGTCTGTCGACTCACATTGAGTCCCGCGTCTGAAAGTCCTCCTGTCTCGGCTTCTGCTCGCTCATTAAGCTCAGAATTATCAAATGCTGTCTCCAGTGAACGGAGAAGAGAAGATGAGATTTCAGCCACTTTACTATGAATATTGGTCCAATTCTAATTTTCATGAACTGTAGGGATGGATGGAAACAGTCCGTGACCGAGGGGAAACATTTTCCCGTCTGTGAACTCACAGTGAGTCCGCGTCTGAAAGTCTTGCTGTCTCGGATTCTGCTCACGGTGATTCCGGTCTGAAGTCCTCCTGTCTCGCTTCTGCTCGCTCATAAGCTCAGAATGAAAAACTGCTGTCTAGTGAAAGGAGAGGGAAAGTAAAATCTCATTCACTTTTATATGAATATTGGTCAATTTCTATTGATCATGTACAGTCGGGATGTATGGAAAGTGTGAGCCGCCGAGGGGGATCTTTTTCCCGTCTGTCGACTCACATTGAGTCCCGCGTCTGAAAGTCCTCCTGTCTCGGCTTCTGCTCGCTCATTAAGCTCAGAATTATCAAATGCTGTCTCCAGTGAACGGAGAAGAGAAGATGAGATTTCAGCCACTTTACTATGAATATTGGTCCAATTCTAATTTTCATGAACTGTAGGGATGGATGGAAACAGTCCGTGACCGAGGGGAAACATTTTCCCGTCTGTGAACTCACAGTGAGTCCCGCGTCTGAAAGTCTTGCTGTCTCGGATTCTGCTCACGGTGATTCCCGCGTCTGAAAGTCCTCCTGTCTCGGCTTCTGCTCGCTCACTAAGCTCAGAATGAAAAACTGCTGTCTAGTGAATGGAGAGGAGAAAGTAAAATCTCAGCCAATTTAATAAAAGTGTTTGTCAAATTCTAATGTTCATCAACAATCTGGGTGTATGAAAGTGGCCGAGGGAGATCTTTTTCCCTTCTGTGGACTCACACTGAGTATGGTATCTGAAAGTCTTCGTGTATCCGCTTCTGCTCTCTCATTAAGCTCACAATTAACGACTGCTGTCTCATGTGAAAGGAGAGACCTTCTTTAGAGGCTGCATTTCAGACCAGTGTGTGAAAAAGCCCGAAAATCCACGTATCGCTGCTCAATATCTAATGTTTATCAACTTTCATTTCATGAATAAACAAAATAGACAGCAGTCTGAGGCCAGTGAGTCAACATCTGCGTTTTACTTCTTCTGTCGCTGATAAAGCTCACAATTAACAAATGCTGTCTCCAGCGAAAGGAGAGGAGAAAATGACAATTCAGCCACTTTAATATGAATGTTTGTTGAATTCGAATGGTTGTGAATGATCTGGGTGTATGGAAACGGTCAGCGGCCGACCGGGATATTTTCCCTTCTGAGGACTCACAGTGAGTCCCGCGTCTGAAAGTCCTCCTGTCTCGGCTTCTGCTCACAGCGAGTACCGGTTCTGAAGGTCCTTCCTGTCTGCTCGCTCATTAAACTCAGAATGAAAAACTGCTGTCTAGTGAAAGGAGAGGGGAAAGTAAAATCTCATTCACTTTATATGAATATTGGTCAAATTCTATTGATCATGTACAGGGATGTATGGAAAGTGTGAGCCGCCGAGGGGGATCTTTTTCCCGTCTGTCGACTCACATTGAGTCCCGCGTCTGAAAGTCCTCCTGTCTCGGCTTCTGCTCGCTCATTAAGCTCAGAATTATCAAATGCTGTCTCCAGTGAACGGAGAAGAGAAGATGAGATTTCAGCCACTTTACTATGAATATTGGTCCAATTCTAATTTTCATGAACTGTAGGGATGGATGGAAACAGTCCGTGACCGAGGGGAAACATTTTCCAGTCTGTGAGCTCACAGTGAGTACCGCGTCTGAAAGTCTCCTGTCTCGGCTTCTGCTCACGGTACCGGTTCTGAAGGTCCTTCCTGTCTCGGCTTCTGCTCGCTCATTAAACTCAGAATGAAAAACTGCTGTCTAGTGAAAGGAGAGGGGAAAGTAAAATCTCATTCACTTTTATATGAATATTGGTCAAATTCTATTGATCATGTACAGTCGGGATGTATGGAAAGTGTGAGCCGCCGAGGGGATCTTTTTCCCGTCTGTCGACTCACATTGAGTCCCGGTCTGAAAGTCCTCCTGTCTCGGCTTCTGCTCGCTCATTAAGCTCAGAATTATCAAATGCTGTCTCCAGTGAACGGAGAAGAGAAGATGAGATTTCAGCCACTTTACTATGAATATTGGTCCAATTCTAATTTTCATGAACTGTAGGGATGGATGGAAACAGTCCGTGACCGAGGGAAACATTTTCCGTCTGTGAACTCACAGTGAGTCCCGCGTCTGAAAGTCTTGCTGTCTCGGATTCTGCTCACGGTGATTCCCGCGTCTGAAAGTCCTCCTGTCTCGGCTTCTGCTCGCTCACTAAGCTCAGAATGAAAAACTGCTGTCTAGTGAATGGAGAGGAGAAAGTAAAATCTCAGCAATTTAATAAAAGTGTTTGTCAAATTCTAATGTTCATCAACAATCTGGGTGTATGAAAGTGGCCGAGGGAGATCTTTTTCCCTTCTGTGGACTCACACTGAGTATGGTATCTGAAAGTCTTCGTGTATCCGCTTCTGCTCTCTCATTAAGCTCACAATTAACGACTGCTGTCTCATGTGAAAGGAGAGACCTTCTTTAGAGGCTGCATTTCAGACCAGTGTGAAAAAGCGAAATCCACGTATCGCTGCTCAATATCTAATGTTTATCAACTTTCATTTCATGAATAAACAAATAGACAGCAGTCTGAGGCCAGTGAGTCAACATCTGCGTTTTACTTCTTTCTGTCGCTGATAAAGCTCACAATTAACAAATGCTGTCTCCAGCGAAAGGAGAGGAGAAAATGACAATTCAGCCACTTTAATATGAATGTTTGTTGAATTGGAATGGTTGTGAATGATCTGGGTGTATGGAAACGGTCAGCGGCCGACCGGGATATTTTCCCTTCTGAGGACTCACAGTGAGTCCCGCGTCTGAAAGTCCTCCTGTCTCGGCTTCTGCTCACAGCGAGTACCGGTTCTGAAGGTCCTTCCTGTCTGGCTTCTGCTCGCTCATTAAACTCAGAATGAAAAACTGCTGTCTAGTGAAAGGAGAGGGGAAAGTAAAATCTCATTCACTTTTATATGAATATTGGTCAAATTCTATTGATCATGTACAGTCGGGATGTATGGAAAGTGTGAGCCGCCGAGGGGGATCTTTTTCCCGTCTGTCGACTCAATACATTGAGTCCCGCGTCTGAAAGTCCTCCTGTCTCGGCTTCTGCTCGCTCATTAAGCTCAGAATTATCAAATGCTGTCTCCAGTGAACGGAGAAGAGAAGATGAGATTTCAGCCACTTTACTATGAATATTGGTCCAATTCTAATTTTCATGAACTGTAGGGATGGATGGAAACAGTCCGTGACCGAGGGAAACATTTTCCAGTCTGTGAGCTCACAGTGAGTCCCGCGTCTGAAAGTCTTCTGTCTCGGATTCTGCTCTGCTCACAGCGAGTACCGGTTCTGAAGGTCCTTCCTGTCTCGGCTTCTGCTCGCTCATTAAACTCAGAATGAAAAACTGCTGTCTAGTGAAAGGAGAGGGGAAAGTAAAATCTCATTCACTTTTATATGAATATTGGTCAAATTCTATTGATCATGTACAGTCGGGATGTATGGAAAGTGTGAGCCGCCGAGGGGGATCTTTTTCCCGTCTGTCGACTCACATTGAGTCCCGCGTCTGAAAGTCCTCCTGTCTCGGCTTCTGCTCGCTCATTAAGCTCAGAATTATCAAATGCTGTCTCCAGTGAACGGAGAAGAGAAGATGAGATTTCAGCCACTTTACTATGAATATTGGTCCAATTCTAATTTTCATGAACTGTAGGGATGGATGGAAACAGTCCGTGACCGAGGGGAAACATTTTCCGTCTGTGAACTCACAGTGAGTCCCGCGTCTGAAAGTCTTGCTGTCTCGGATTCTGCTCACGGTGATTCCCGCGTCTGAAAGTCCTCCTGTCTCTGCTTCTGCTCGCTCACTAAGCTCAGAATGAAAAACTGCTGTCTAGTGAATGGAGAGGAGAAAGTAAAATCTCAGCCAATTTAATAAAAGTGTTTGTCAAATTCTAATGTTCATCAACAATCTGGGTGTATGAAAGTGGCCGAGGGAGATCTTTTTCCCTTCTGTGGACTCACACTGAGTATGGTATCTGAAAGTCTTCGTGTATCCGCTTCTGCTCTCTCATTAAGCTCACAATTAACGACTGCTGTCTCATGTGAAAGGAGAGACCTTCTTTAGAGGCTGCATTTCAGACCAGTGTGTGAAAAAGCCCGAAAATCCACGTATCGCTGCTCAATATCTAATGTTTATCAACTTTCATTTCATGAATAAACAAAATAGACAGCAGTCTGAGGCCAGTGAGTCAACATCTGCGTTTTACTTCTTTCTGTCGCTGATAAAGCTCACAATTAACAAATGCTGTCTCCAGCGAAAGGAGAGGAGAAAATGACAATTCAGCCACTTTAATATGAATGTTTGTTGAATTGGAATGGTTGTGAATGATCTGGGTGTATGGAAACGGTCAGCGGCCGACGGGATATTTTCCCCTTCTGAGGACTCACAGTGAGTCCCGCGTCTGAAAGTCCTCCTGTCTCGGCTTCTGCTCACAGCGAGTACCGGTTCTGAAGGTCCTTCCTGTCTGCTCGCTCATTAAACTCAGAATGAAAAACTGCTGTCTAGTGAAAGGAGAGGGGAAAGTAAAATCTCATTCACTTTTATATGAATATTGGTCAAATTCTATTGATCATGTACAGTCGGGATGTATGGAAAGTGTGAGCCGCCGAGGGGGATCTTTTTCCCGTCTGTCGACTCAATACATTGAGTCCCGCGTCTGAAAGTCCTCCTGTCTCGGCTTCTGCTCGCTCATTAAGCTCAGAATTATCAAATGCTGTCTCCAGTGAACGGAGAAGAGAAGATGAGATTTCAGCCACTTTACTATGAATATTGGTCCAATTCTAATTTTCATGAACTGTAGGGATGGATGGAAACAGTCCGTGACCGAGGGGAAACATTTTCCAGTCTGTGAGCTCACAGTGAGTACCGCGTCTGAAAGTCCTCCTGTCTCGGCTTCTGCTCACAGCGAGTACCGGTTCTGAAGGTCCTTCCTGTCTCGGCTTCTGCTCGCTCATTAAACTCAGAATGAAAAACTGCTGTCTAGTGAAAGGAGAGGGAAAAGTAAAATCTCATTCACTTTTATATGAATATTGGTCAAATTCTATTGATCATGTACAGTCGGGATGTATGGAAAGTGTGAGCCGCCGAGGGGGATCTTTTCCCGTCTGTCGACTCAATACATTGAGTCCCGCGTCTGAAAGTCCTCCTGTCTCGGCTTCTGCTCGCTCATTAAGCTCAGAATTATCAAATGCTGTCTCCAGTGAACGGAGAAGAGAAGATGAGATTTCAGCACTTTACTATGAATATTGGTCCAATTCTAATTTTCATGAACTGTAGGGATGGATGGAAACAGTCCGTGACCGAGGGAAACATTTTCCAGTCTGTGAGCTCACAGTGAGTACCGCGTCTGAAAGTCCTCCTGTCTCGGCTTCTGCTCACAGCGAGTACCGGTTCTGAAGGTCCTTCCTGTCTCGGCTTCTGCTCGCTCATTAAACTCAGAATGAAAAACTGCTGTCTAGTGAAAGGAGAGGGGAAAGTAAAATCTCATTCACTTTTATATGAATATTGGTCAAATTCTATTGATCATGTACAGTCGGGATGTATGGAAAGTGTGAGCCGCCGAGGGGGATCTTTTCCCGTCTGTCGACTCAATACATTGAGTCCCGCGTCTGAAAGTCCTCCTGTCTCGGCTTCTGCTCGCTCATTAAGCTCAGAATTATCAAATGCTGTCTCCAGTGAACGGAGAAGAGAAGATGAGATTTCAGCCACTTTACTATGAATATTGGTCCAATTCTAATTTTCATGAACTGTAGGGATGGATGGAAACAGTCCGTGACCGAGGGGAAACATTTTCCCGTCTGTGAACTCACAGTGAGTCCCGCGTCTGAAAGTCTTGCTGTCTCGGATTCTGCTCACGGTGATTCCCGCGTCTGAAAGTCCTCCTGTCTCTGCTTCTGCTCGCTCACTAAGCTCAGAATGAAAAACTGCTGTCTAGTGAATGGAGAGGAGAAAGTAAAATCTCAGCCACTTTAATATGAATGTTTGTTGAAAATGAATGATCTGGGTGTATGGAAACGGTCAGTTATTTTCCCTTCTGTCACAGTTAGTCCCGCGTCTGAAAGTCACAGCGAGTAAAATTAAACTCAGAATGAAAAACTGCTGTCTAGTGAATGGAGAGGAGAAAGTAAAATCTCAGCCAATTTAATAAAAGTGTTTGTCAAATTCTAATGTTCATCAACAATCTGGGTGTATGAAAGTGGCCGAGGGAGATCTTTTTCCCTTCTGTGGACTCACACTGAGTATGGTATCTGAAAGTCTTCGTGTATCCGCTTCTGCTCTCTCATTAAGCTCACAATTAACGACTGCTGTCTCATGTGAAAGGAGAGACCTTCTTTAGAGGCTGCATTTCAGACCAGTGTGTGAAAAAGCCCGAAAATCCACGTATCGCTGCTCAATATCTAATGTTTATCAACTTTCATTTCATGAATAAACAAAATAGACAGCAGTCTGAGGCCAGTGAGTCAACATCTGCGTTTTACTTCTTTCTGTCGCTGATAAAGCTCACAATTAACAAATGCTGTCTCCAGCGAAAGGAGAGGAGAAAATGACAATTCAGCCACTTTAATATGAATGTTTGTTGAATTCGAATGGTTGTGAATGATCTGGGTGTATGGAAACGGTCAGCGGCCGACCGGGATATTTTCCCTTCTGAGGACTCACAGTGAGTCCGCGTCTGAAAGTCCTCCTGTCTCGGCTTCTGCTCACAGCGAGTACCGGTTCTGAAGGTCCTTCCTGTCTGCTCGCTCATTAAACTCAGAATGAAAAACTGCTGTCTAGTGAAAGGAGAGGGGAAAGTAAAATCTCATTCACTTTTATATGAATATTGGTCAAATTCTATTGATCATGTACAGTCGGGATGTATGGAAAGTGTGAGCCGCCGAGGGGATCTTTTTCCCGTCTGTCGACTCAATACATTGAGTCCCGCGTCTGAAAGTCCTCCTGTCTCGGCTTCTGCTCGCTCATTAAGCTCAGAATTATCAAATGCTGTCTCCAGTGAACGGAGAAGAGAAGATGAGATTTCAGCCACTTTACATGAATATTGGTCCAATTCTAATTTTCATGAACTGTAGGGATGGATGGAAACAGTCCGTGACCGAGGGAAACATTTTCCAGTCTGTGAGCTCACAGTGAGTCCGCGTCTGAAATCCTCCTGTCTCGGCTTCTGCTCACAGCGAGTACCGGTTCTGAAGTCCTTCCTCTGGCTTCTGCTCGCATTAAACTCAGAATGAAAAACTGCTGTCTAGTGAAAGGAGAGGGGAAAGTAAAATCTCATTCACTTTATATGAATATTGGTCAAATTCTATTGATCATGTACAGTCGGGATGTATGGAAAGTGTGAGCCGCCGAGGGGGATCTTTTTCCCGTCTGTCGACTCACATTGAGTCCCGCGTCTGAAAGTCCTCCTGTCTCGGCTTCTGCTCGCTCATTAAGCTCAGAATTATCAAATGCTGTCTCCAGTGAACGGAGAAGAGAAGATGAGATTTCAGCCACTTTACTATGAATATTGGTCCAATTCTAATTTTCATGAACTGTAGGGATGGATGGAAACAGTCCGTGA
>NW_026117074.1:0-15055 GCF_001640805.2 Lates calcarifer
GTCTAGTGAATGGAGAGGAGAAAGTAAAATCTCAGCCAATTTAATAAAAGTGTTTGTCAAATTCTAATGTTCATCAACAATCTGGGTGTATGAAAGTGGCCGAGGGAGATCTTTTTCCCTTCTGTGGACTCACACTGAGTATGGTATCTGAAAGTCTTCGTGTATCCGCTTCTGCTCTCTCATTAAGCTCACAATTAACGACTGCTGTCTCATGTGAAAGGAGAGACCTTCTTTAGAGGCTGCATTTCAGACCAGTGTGTGAAAAAGCCCGAAAATCCACGTATCGCTGCTCAATATCTAATGTTTATCAACTTTCATTTCATGAATAAACAAAATAGACAGCAGTCTGAGGCCAGTGAGTCAACATCTGCGTTTTACTTCTTTCTGTCGCTGATAAAGCTCACAATTAACAAATGCTGTCTCCAGCGAAAGGAGAGGAGAAAATGACAATTCAGCCACTTTAATATGAATGTTTGTTGAATTGAATGGTTGTGAATGATCTGGGTGTATGGAAACGGTCAGCGGCCGACCGGGATATTTTCCCTTCTGAGGACTCACAGTGAGTCCCGCGTCTGAAAGTCCTCCTGTCTCGGCTTCTGCTCACAGCGAGTACCGGTTCTGAAGGTCCTTCCTGTCTGCTCGCTCATTAAACTCAGAATGAAAAACTGCTGTCTAGTGAAAGGAGAGGGGAAAGTAAAATCTCATTCACTTTTATATGAATATTGGTCAAATTCTATTGATCATGTACAGTCGGGATGTATGGAAAGTGTGAGCCGCCGAGGGGGATCTTTTTCCCGTCTGTCGACTCAATACATTGAGTCCCGCGTCTGAAAGTCCTCCTGTCTCGGCTTCTGCTCGCTCATTAAGCTCAGAATTATCAAATGCTGTCTCCAGTGAACGGAGAAGAGAAGATGAGATTTCAGCCACTTTATTATGAATATTGGTCCAATTCTAATTTTCATGAACTGTAGGGATGGATGGAAACAGTCCGTGACCGAGGGAAACATTTTCCCAGTCTGTGAGCTCACAGTGAGTCCCGCGTCTGAAAGTCCTTCCTGTCTCGGCTTCTGCTCACAGCGAGTACCCGGTTCTGAAGGTCCTTCCCCTCTGCTCGCTCATTAAACTCAGAATGAAAAACTGCTGTCTAGTGAAAGGAGAGGGGAAAGTAAAATCTCATTCACTTTTATATGAATATTGGTTCAAATTCTTATATGTCATGTACAGTCGGGGATGTTATGGAAAGTGTGAGCCGCGAGGGGGATCTTTTTCCCGTCTGGTCGACTCAAATACAGTCTGAGTCCCCGCGGTCTGGAAGAGTCCTCCTGTCTCGGCTTCTGCTCGCTCATTAAGCTCAGAATTATCAAATGCTGTCTCCAGTGAACGGAAGAAGAGAAGATGAGATTTCAGCCACTTTACTATGAATATTGGTCCAATTCTAATTTTCATGAACTGTAGGGATGGATGGAAACAGTCCGTGACGAGGGGATCTTTTTCCCGTCTGTCGACTCACATTGAGTCCCGCGTCTGAAAGTCCTCCTGGTCTCGGCTTCTTGCCTCGCTCATTAAACTCAGAATGAAAAACTGCTGTCTAGTGAAAGGAGAGGGAAAGTAAAATCTCATTCACTTTTATATGAATATTGGTCAAATTCTATTGATCATGTACAGTCGGGATGTATGGAAAGTGTGAGCGCCGAGGGGGATCTTTTTCCCGTCTGTCGACTCAATACATTGAGTCCCCGCGTCTGAAAGTCCTCCTGTCTCGGCTTCTGCTCGCTCATTAAGCTCAGAATTATCAAATGCTGTCTCCAGTGAACGGAGAAGAGAAGATGAGATTTCAGCCACTTTACTATGAATATTGGTCCAATTCTAATTTTCATGAACTGTAGGGATGGATGGAAACAGTCCGTGACCGAGGGGAAACATTTTCCCGTCTGTGAACTCACAGTGAGTCCCGCGTCTGAAAGTCTTGCTGTCTCGGATTCTGCTCACGGTGATTCCCGCGTCTGAAAGTCCTCCTGTCTCTGCTTCTGCTCGCTCACTAAGCTCAGAATGAAAAACTGCTGTCTAGTGAATGGAGAGGAGAAAGTAAAATCTCAGCCAATTTAATAAAAGTGTTTGTCAAATTCTAATGTTCATCAACAATCTGGGTGTATGAAAGTGGCCGAGGGAGATCTTTTTCCCTTCTGTGGACTCACACTGAGTATGGTATCTGAAAGTCTTCGTGTATCCGCTTCTGCTCTCTCATTAAGCTCACAATTAACGACTGCTGTCTCATGTGAAAGGAGAGACCTTCTTTAGAGGCTGCATTTCAGACCAGTGTGTGAAAAAGCCCGAAAATCCACGTATCGCTGCTCAATATCTAATGTTTATCAACTTTCATTTCATGAATAAACAAAATAGACAGCAGTCTGAGGCCAGTGAGTCAACATCTGCGTTTTACTTCTTTCTGTCGCTGATAAAGCTCACAATTAACAAATGCTGTCTCCAGCGAAAGGAGAGGAGAAAATGACAATTCAGCCACTTTAATATGAATGTTTGTTGAATTGGAATGGTTGTGAATGATCTGGGTGTATGGAAACGGTCAGCGGCCGACCGGGATATTTTCCCTTCTGAGGACTCACAGTGAGTCCCGCGTCTGAAAGTCCTCCTGTCTCGGCTTCTGCTCACAGCGAGTACCGGTTCTGAAGGTCCTTCCTGTTCTGCTCGCTCATTAAACTCAGAATGAAAAACTGCTGTCTAGTGAAAGGAGAGGGGAAAGTAAAATCTCATTCACTTTTATATGAATATTGGTCAAATTCTATTGATCATGTACAGTCGGGATGTATGGAAAGTGTGAGCCGCCGAGGGGGATCTTTTTCCCGTCTGTCGACTCAATACATTGAGTCCCGCGTCTGAAAGTCCTCCTGTTCTCGGCTTCTGCTCGCTCATTAAGCTCAGAATTATCAAATGCTGTCTCCAGTGAACGGAGAAGAGAAGATGAGATTTCAGCCACTTTACTATGAATATTGGTCCAATTCTAATTTTCATGAACTGTAGGGATGGATGGAAACAGTCCGTGACCGGAGGGGAAACATTTTCCCGTCTGTGAACTCACAGTGAGTCCCGCGTCTGAAAGTCTTGCCTGTCTCGGATTCTGCTCACGGTGATCCCGCGTCTGAAAGTCCTCCTGTCTCTGCTTCTGCTCGCTCACTAAGCTCAGAATGAAAAACTGCTGTCTAGTGAATGGAGAGGGAGAAAGTAAAATCTCAGCCAATTTAATAAAAGTGTTTGGTCAAATTCTAATGTTCAGTCAACAATCTGGGTGTATGGAAAGTGGGCCGAGGGAGATCTTTTTCCCTTCTGTGGACTCACACTGAGTGATGGTATCTGAAAGTCTTCGTGTATCCGCTTCTGCTCTCTCATTAAGCTCACAATTAACGACTGCTGTCTCATGTGAAAGGAGAGACCTTCTTTAGAGGCTGCATTCAGACCAGTGTGTGAAAAGCCCGAAAATCCACGTATCGCTGCTCAAGTATCTAATGTTTATCACTTTCATTTCATGAATAAACAAAATAGACAGCAGTCTGAGGCAGTGAGTCAACATCTGCGTTTTACTTCTTTCTGTCGCTGATAAAGCTCACAATTAACAAATGCTGTCTCCAGCGAAAGGAGAGGAGAAATGACAATTCAGCCACTTTAATGATGAATGTTGTTGAATTGGAATGGGTGTGAATGATCTGGGTGTATGGAAACGGTCAGCGGACCGGGATATTTTCCCTTCTGGAGACTCACAGTGAGTCCCGCGTCTGAAAGTCCTCCTGTCTCGGCTTCTGCTCACAGCGAGTACCGGTTCTGAAGGTCCTTCCTGTCTCGGCTTCTGCTCGCTCATTAAACTCAGAATGAAAAACTGCTGTCTAGTGAAAGGAGAGGGAAAGTAAAATCTCATTCACTTTTATATGAATATTGGTCAAATTCTATTGATCATGTACAGTCGGGATGTATGGAAAGGTGTGAGCCGCCGAGGGGGATCTTTTTCCCGTCTGTCGACTCACATTGAGTCCCGCGTCTGAAAGTCCTCCTGTCTCGGCTTCTGCTCGCTCATTAAGCTCAGAATTATCAAATGCTGTCTCCAGTGAACGGAGAAGAGAAGATGAGATTTCAGCCACTTTACTATGAATATTGGTCCAATTCTAATTTTCATGAACTGTAGGGATGGATGGAAACAGTCCGTGACCGAGGGGAAACATTTTCCCGTCTGTGAACTCACAGTGAGTCCCGCGTCTGAAAGTCTTGCTGTCTCGGATTCTGCTCACGGTGATTCCCGGCGTCTGAAAGTCCTCCTGTCTCTGCTTCTGCTCGCTCACTAAGCTCAGAATGAAAAACTGCTGTCTAGTGAATGGAGAGGAGAAAGTAAAATCTCAGCCAATTTAATAAAAGTGTTTGTCAAATTCTAATGTTCATCAACAATCTGGGTGTATGAAAGTGGCCGGAGGGAGATCTTTTTCCCTTCTGTGGACTCACACTGAGTAATGGTATCTGAAAGTCTTCGTGTATCCGCTTCTGCTCTCTCATTAAGCTCACAATTAACGACTGCTGTCTCATGTGAAAGGAGAGACCTTCTTTAGAGGCTGCATTTCAGACCAGTGTGTGAAAAAGCCCGAAAATCCACGTATCGCTGCTCAATATCTAATGTTTATCAACTTTCATTTCATGAATAAACAAAATAGACAGCAGTCTGAGGCCAGTGAGTCAACATCTGCGTTTTACTTCTTTCTGTCGCTGATAAAGCTCACAATTAACAAAATGCTGTCTCCAGCGAAAGGAGAGGAGAAAATGACAATTCAGCCACTTTAATATGAATGTTTGTTGAATTGGAATGGTTGTGAATGATCTGGGTGTATGGGAAACGGTCAGCGGGCCGACCGGGATATTTTCCCTTCTGAGGACTCACAGTGAGTCCCGCGTCTGAAAGTCCATCCTAGGGTCCTCCGGCCCTGTCTCGCCTCACAGCGAGTACCGGTTCTGAACGGTACTCGCTGTACAGTTCACAGACGGGAAAATGTTTCCCCTCGGTCACGGACTGTTTCCATCCATCCCTAAAGTTCATGAAAATTAGAATTGGACAATATTCATAGTAAAGTGGCTGAATCTCATCTTCTCTTCTCCGTTCACTGGAGACAGCATTTGATAATTCTGAGCTTAATGAGCGAGCAGAAGCCGAGACAGGAGACTTCAGACGCGGGACTCAATGTGAGTCGACAGAGGGGAATTTTTTCCCTAGGTCACGGACTGTTTCCATCCATCCCTACAGTTCATGAAATTAGAATTGGACCAATATTCATAATAAAGTGGCTGAAATCTCATCTTCTCTTCTCCGTTCACTGGAGACAGCATTTGATAATTCTGAGCTTAATGAGCGAGCAGAAGCCGAGACAGGAGGACTTTCAGACGCGGGACTCAATGTGATTCGACAGAGGGATTTTTCCCCTAGGCACGGACTGTTTCCATCCATCCCTACAGTTCATGAAAATTAGAATTGGACCAATATTCATAGTAAAGTGGCTGAAATCTCATCTTCTCTTCTCCGTTCACTGGAGACAGCATTTGATAATCTGAGCTTAATGAGCGAGCAGAAGCCGAGACAGGGAGGACTTTCAGACGCGGGACTCAATGTATTGAGTCGACAGACGGGAAAAAGATCCCCTCGGCGGCCCACACTTTCCATACATCCCGACTCTTAATGAACATCAGAATTTCATAAACATTTCTATTAACCCTCGCATTGTCCTTTTGGTCAAGGTGACCCCGTGTCCATGCCTTGTGTGTGTGTGTTTGTAGTAAAGATTTGTTGTTGTTCATGACATTTGTGATTTTGAAGCGGTTATCTTTTGTTTTTGGATAATAATGAAAAAAAAAAAGAATATAGGAAAAGATGACACAAACACTTCATATATGACAGAGCCACTTTATTTTAAACATCGACAGCCTGTATACCAACATAAACACAGATATGGGCATCAGAATGGTCAAAACCATCTTCCAGAGATATCCAGACTCTAAAAGGCCCGACATTGAGGTTCTACCAACTCCTGGAGGTATGCCTGAAATATAATGACTTTGAGTTCGATCAGAAGCAGTATCTGCAAGTGGAAGGGACCCGTATAAAACAGTTGGACAAAGTGTGTTGGAATAGCTTTCAAATTGGTTGGTTGGAAGGGCTTCCAACAGGGACAAACATATTCAAATTTCAGCCTCCTAGCTTGGAAGTGTTGTGGAGATATCAACATATTTTCTCTTATTGGCCTCCAACTTGGTAGGTTGGAAGGGTACCCAACAAGGACTAACTTGTCAAAAATTCCAGCCTCCTAGTGTCGAGCATTATGGAGATATGACCCTGTCCAGTGGATGACCAGGGCACGGCAAGAGGACGACACCAATTGTTTACCACTGCTAGTGATTTGAGAGCAAAAAATGAACAGGTGTTGACTCTGGACTCGTCCCTTTCAGGAGGCAAAACTGGATATGGTGGACTGTGGACTGAAGACTTTCCTCGTGAAGGATGTGTTCAAATGACCTTCTGCCTCAGATTGTCTGATTACCCCCCCCAGCTTCAGGAGGATGTCAGCATGCATACTGACTCTCCTCAGTTTGCGTATAAATGGCACAGAAGTGTGGATGATGCTCTCCTGACATTGCTGCATTGCGTCCATACCCATCTTGAGAAGCCCAAAATCACTTATGACACTGGTCTTTGTGGACTTTTCAAGTGCCTTTTAACATTGTGCATTTCCACCTAATGTGAAGAAAACTGCTCCAAATGGATGTAAACCCACAGCTGATCCTCTGGATCCTCTCATCCTGGTCTGAAAAACAGAAAGGGTCATTTCATACTGATACCTTGGGATAATAATTGATCACAGACTCATCTTTCAACAAAACAATGAAACCCTGTGTCAGCAGTGCCTTTCCTGACCGCTTTCTATAAATGCTTCATTGAATCTGTAATCACTTTCAATATCTCAGCTTGGTTTGAGTCATTATCTAACATCAATAAAACCCACTAAACAAAATCATAATAATGAGCAGAAAAATAACCAGACTGGAGCAGGAACTACTCACTACCATTTTCGATAGAGAAACTAAACTAATAGTAACACAAATGGCATCAAACACCACACACACATTATATAGCTAATACAGTCTTCTATCCTCAGGCCAAATATACAGGTCATTCACTTTTATGGCATAGTCCTGAGACTATCATCTATCTTCCTTACAGGGTATTGCCATTGGACAAAAGTGTGTTGGAATGGCTTCAAAAGTGGTCGGCTGGAAGGGCTTCCAACAAGGATGAACATGTTCCAATTTCAGCCTCCTAGCTTCAAGGTTATGGAGATATGACCCTGTCCATTTGGAATACCCTGTCCACCCATTATAATGTATTGAAGTGGACACGCTTTGTCCAATGGCAATACCATGCCTTACCATTGGACACCTGTCCACTTCAAAAACCCTGACCCTATGATAAGGTATTGCCTTTGAACAAAGAGTGTCCACTGGCAATACCTTACAATGATAAGGTATTGTCATTGGACAAAGTGTGTGCACTGGCAATACACTACAATGTGGCCAGGGTATTTGAAGTGGACAGGTGAACAAATGGCAACTTAGCTGCCTGTCCAGTGTATTACCATCGGACACCACTGCCTGACACTTCCTGACCTGACATCATCCTAAGCAGGGTATTGCAAATGGACAAAGTGTGTTGGAATGGCTTCCAAAACTGGTAGGTTGGAAGGGCTTCCAACAGGGACAAACATATTCAAATTTCAGCCTCCTAGCTTGGAGTGTTGTGGAGATACGACATATTTTCTCTGAATTGGCCTCCAACTTGGTAGGTTGGAAGGGTACCCAACAAGGACTAACATGTCAGAATTCCAGCCTCCTAAGGTTGAGCGTTATGGAGATATGACCCTGTCCAGTGGATGACCAGGCACGGCAAGAGGACGACACCAATTGTTTACCAGTGCTAGAGATTTGAGAGCAAAAATGAACAGGTGATGACTCTGGACTCGTCCCTTTCAGCAAAACTGGATATGGTGGACTAAAGGCTATCCTCGTGGAAGGATGTGTTCAAGTGACACAAGTTGACAAAGAATTCTCAGAAGCAAGAACATTTATTAAACACACAAAACATACAATAAAGCAACAAGAACAACAACAAGAGGAACACTCAAGAGCACTGCACACAAAAATCTATTTCAAAACTTACTTAAGAATATAAACTATGTACAATTGCCCTGAATGGTCTCAAAGTTATTTCTGGAACTTCAGCCTTCTACAGGCTATGACCCGCCTCAATCTCTCTTGAGTAGCTTTCTTCAATGAGCGGTGGCAAAGTGAACACAAGGGAATTTTGCTGAGTCTGCAATGGAAAATGATATTATTGACTAAACAGATAAAAATGTAATTTATAGAACTGACAATAAATCATTAGCAATAGCAGTTACTAGCTATGAAGTGGTAAAAATCAAATGCTAACAATAAAAGAAATCAAAATGTAAAAGAGCTAGAAACAGTTTAAATGTAAAATCAGCTGCTGAGGTTTTGACTCAAACAGTTAAAATGGAGAGAAAGAGAAATAAAGTCTTAAACACTGCTTAAAGATAAAAATAGCTGAAATTATTGTTGAAATGCAAAAATTTGAAAGGCAAAAGTAATTGTTGAAATTTAAAATGTCTGAAATTAGCTGGGAGAAAGGGTAGATGCAGAAGCTGAAAGTTAAAACCAACAGCTGAAGCATTCGTTTGAATAGCAAAATTGTAGATAAAGTTGAACATTTTAAAAAGCATGAAGAATTGAAGAAAGTTGATTAAGCAAAAATGTGAAAAGGTACATAAACTTTTTGATAGTTGAATGGTTTCTGTAGCAGAAAGTATGCAGGAGTAGTTACAACACAAACAAGGGTGGAAGCAGAAAGGTAAACAGCTAAATGCAGAATCAAAAGTTAAATTGTAAAAGAGGCAGAAACGGTTGAAAAGTAAAATCAGCTGCTGAGGGTTTGACTCAAACAGTTAAAATGGAGAGAGAGAGGTATGAAGTGTGTCTGGGTGTGTTTTCTATCACCAACTGAAATTAACTGCCAAGTTACTCCTGATTAAAACTGCTCTAAAACTTGTTTGAAGTGAAAACTGTTGAACTGTGTGTGAGTCCACGTCTTCTATGTGGTGTGGAGACAGTTTGTAGCAGGATTTTGACAGAAAAGTAAGTCAAGAGTTTGATAAACAGCACAGACATCAGAGATCAGCTGATCACAATCACTTTGTGAGTGCGTTTGTGTCCAACTGCACTCACAGGTTGCCATAGCAACATCAAGGTCTTAGCCTCTACAGAGTCAAATTTTGCTCTGCGCACCTCTTGAACTCCTAATAATTCAAAAACCATAACTCCTATCGATAATATCTGGTAACTACCAGAGACTTTACTGAACACGGACATGTGTTATTTGTGTAGATAAAGTGAAAAATGACCACAGTATGGCAGTTTAAAAACTGACCTGGTTTGGATAATGTCTGAGGAGACCCAATATGGAGCAGTTGAGGGCTCCTCTTGGTGATCAGAGGCTGCTGCCTCAAAAATTGTAAATCCTATGGCTTAGGGAGTCACACTGTGTGACAGAGCACAAAATGATCTACAATTTGAGGTATAAATTATGTGTGAGAAGTGAAAGGTGTGGGCAGCAGAAGAGGTGAAGCACAAAAATTTCATAAAAAGTTGAAGGCCTGAAAGCTAGAGTGGGTGATCTCACTGCTGACATCACCCACTCTAGCCAGCGCCCCCACCCCCAAATGGCACCATGGCAACTGGTTGCTGGGCAAAAGTTAGTGAGCCAATAGTGATTGGCTAATCACAGTGGCCAACCCTGAGCCAGTTTTTCTGTCAGCCATGTTGTCCTCTTCTAGCAGGACAAAAAATAGCATCTTTAAGGTACATCATCACAAGTGTTACTAATGAAATGTAGTGGAGCAGAAAGCAGCATAAAGTAGTACCTCACCATTGTACCTAGGACAGTACTTTGTCACTTTCCACCCCTGTTGAAATTCAGTTATAGAAGTTATATAGACTTGCTTTGTGTGTCCAAAGGTACCCCAAGTAATACAACAACAAGAACACACACACAGGTTTGCACAGGTATACTTGTCAGGACATTGCACTGACTTCCATTCATTGTGGACAAAATTTGCTACTAAACTAAATTTCTGTGCTCAAATAACCCAGCACCTGGGATGTCTCACACTGTCATATTCTATTATTATAGGCACCCCAGGTACCTTTAATCATGTTTTATAATGGTCTTTCATTACCTTTCATTCATTGTCTGGAGAGCCAACTGAAGCTGTCATAATTCTGCTAGGATTAAAAAATGCTTACACATTGAATAACTGTTTAAATAGATAAATATTCCATTAGCAAATAAATAAATGATAGGCTGTATCAACCAGTCAATCAGAAGCCTAAATAAAGATAACATACTCACCTGTATGACCTTTTTCTGTGTATTTGTCATTTCAGAGTGGCCTTAAAGAAACTTTTGTGGATGGTGCCAGAAACACCATATTCTAAACCGCCACCCATCCACCTTTTTGTGGTGGCAAAGGTGGAGCAGGCGAAGGTCCTGTCTTGGACCTTCCATGAAAACACTGCAAAAGCTGCAGTGACCAAAAAAAATGCTGTGGTGGCCGTCACAGATGGGGCCTCCACAGCCAAGTTCACAGTGTTTGAGGAGTTGGCCCCCAAGGTTTCTGAGGGAAATACCTATATAATCAGGGGATATACACTTAGAGGCACCTCTCTAAATATAACAAAGGATACACTGTTTTTTCCGCTCTACAAATATCAGTGTGTCTGAGGAACTCAAGAGGGAGCAGAGGCTCTGTTGGCACCAGCATCGCTGCTGACCCCCCTGAGGGCCTGCAGTAACCAACAGGAGCTTCTCACTATTGAAGGAGAAGTTGTGGAGGTAAGTTAATTCTCTAATTTCTCTTTTTATTCTAAGAAACTGGCAATGATGCCATCAATTCATAATTTTGCATCAGAAAGGCCACTCTCAAAGGGAAATCAATTTGGGGAGCACCTGAGACTGACCCATCTCAAACTCAAGGTCTCAGGTTATGGGATTCAGCTCCATTCAACCACATATACAAAGCTTGAGGTACAAAATAAACACAATGAAAAGGCTTCAGTAATTCATTTCATATTTAACAAATCATGTCAGTGCACCAGAGATAACCTACAGGCTTATGAAAGAAATCAGTGACTTTTTATTTCCCATATGCACTTAACCTTAAAGTTACTAAACTAAATGTTTTCAAAATGACAGGAAAGGTCACAAAAAATTAGTGCTGTTGAGGACAAATGAAGGATGCTCCTTGTTTTCATTGTTGGTTGTTGTTGTTTGTTTGTTGTCATTAGTATATAGTGTTTGTAAAAATTGATTTAGTTCCTTATTTAGTTATTAGTTAGTTCAATTTGTGATTCTAAATAAAAAATGTATTTTCTCTTTCATTGTTCAAATATTTTTCTTGTCTCACAAAATGATCTCATGTTTCTGACTGACTGTCCAAACAAGCAGCATAGTTTGCTGAAGTCATTTTTATCTGTAAAAGATTACTATCAAATGTATTTCATTCTGAGTCAACAAAATTATATTGCCATGTGCACAAAGAGAGAAAAATGAGGTGTGACATGTGAGCATCATTGGGATTAGACCCCATTATTATGTCATCATATTTGAAAGGGGATGAGGCTGTGTTTGGTATAGGAAACCCCCCAGGGTCTAGACCCTGGTGGTGGTGATGAGCTGAAGAAAATCTAACATGATTTAAATTCATCATGTTGTGCAGTTGACTGTTTAGTTTACTACACACTCAAATGACTTAACATAATCATAAGTACCAGAATAGCCTTACAATCTGTCATGATAAAAACCCAGTTGGGATGTTAATACATTGTGTTAATGTTGTTTAACTTCATAAAAATGAATTAACACCAATATGTACATTTTAACACATTTATTTATTTAGTTATCAATATTTATCACTATTAAATATTCAAATCATATCACACCAGTATTTAGTATTACTAAGACGCTATAGTATCCATTCACCAATGAGATAGCTGGGAGCACGGGCAGGAAGCGGAAGTAAGGTCACGCCTTCCCAGGCTGGAGCCAATCACGCACTGGGGACAGCTCATCGCAATTTGCATACAGAAAACTACCAGACAAGGGCTGCGTAGCTGGCACGGTGCGGCCTCAGTTTTCAGTGGTGATTAACAGACGTGTGTAAAGAACTGACAATACACACTCACTTACTATTCTCAGGTTACCTGAACATTTCTGCAGTTGTTTTTCTCTGGCTGCACTATGATAATTTCCTAACAAATTAACGTAAACTAGAAAGAGAGCTGTCCAGACCACCAGTGGTGCTTCTCTAACACAGACAATGATAGCTGACCAGAATTCCTTGTACATAAGTGAGGATGTAGCTAAATGTAGCTTGAACTTAAATTTCATGCATCTAAACTGGAAAACTGGTTAAAGTTAATATAAATAGAGAAGGGCTGTCAGTAGCCGTTATACCCAGCAGTTGGTATCAGCAGCCGAGCTTGGAAAGTAGGTCTCAATACAGAAGTGAGAAGAGAGTTTCACAGGTTGATTGTATTTTTAACCACTGTTCTCAGTGCTTTACTATGTATGTGTGAAGAGGAGAGATGACTTTTTGATGAATAATTTTAATAATCCAAAAACATCTTGATTTTTAAAGCAGCAATTATGTAGCAAATAACAGTTATTAATCTAAATTTGAAGGAGCAGTTGTAGCAGAAACAGGAATAAATTACAGTTTATCAATAAAATATACAAACATGCTTACAAATTATATCATATCTCATGCATGACCCTTTTTATTAAGTAACTTGAAATCTCTAAATAATAAGATATGGAGTCCAGTAGTCATCCGTAGTGTTTGAACTTGACTTCTGTAAGGCAGGGCTGAACAACGTATGTTACCATCAGTCATCATCTGTGTAGGCATCTCTCTGTCACTCATTCTATGAAGGTGTTACAGTAGGCACAGAGCCCAAATCATACTGTGTGGGTTAAAAACTGCAGTGAGGATTCATGGGTAAATATCAAATGAATGCAGTGTGTCAGGATAGGGCAACAACAAAATGTAACATATTTTATGCTCATAAACAGATGAAGGGTGACACATTTGTGAACCCAGAGCTTTTGACATTAGAACATGGAGTACATGGTGTCTTTTGTTGGACAGCATTGATCTCAGTGGTTTCTACACAGAATTGTTCAGCCTTACCACCAAAGGCTTCTCACACAGTGGTTAGACTTGATTTAATGTGCTCAGTAGTTCACGACTCAAAAACTCCAGCAGAGCTCCACTGTCATATCATATCAACATGATCAGTTCAGGTGTATGTTATCCAACATTTGAATGTTTTTTCAAAATGTAATTCACCTGTGTGACTTCAGGTGAGAGGAGTAACATGGGAACAATCACGTCATTAGACAAGGCCCATGTGAAAACCCTGAGCTTCAGTTTCACACACATTTTACCACTGGAGTTCTAAACAGTGTAGGACTCATGTCTGTACCCAGAGCTTTAGATTAGATCAAGGCTAAGAGCACAAATGTGAGAAACCTTTAACATACATAGCAGCTGACACCCCACACTAATGATTAAGATGACTAAAATCTGGCCTCTCCTCCAGGTTAATTAGTTGACGTGCCTGTGGCACCTGAACTAATTGACCTGTTTTCCCTCTCTATCTGTTCTCTTTATCTATTGATGAAGAGACAGGTGGGCGGTTGGGGGGTGGGAGGAAAGGAAATGAAATGAAAAGGAAAGGAATAAATTCTTATGAGATGCAGAATAAACATATCTCAGTTGGGTAGAGGTCAACAGTCCAAAAGATCCTTTAAACTGCAGAGCTGTTTTCAGAGACACAGTCATTCTGTCCAGGGTTCATAGTTTGTTCTGTCATGATGCTCTTCAGTCAGTAGTTGGCACAAACCAAAACTGTCAACAGAGGACAGTGTCAGCATGAAGATGGACTGACCTTTGAACTTTCCAGTGGCTGTAGAGCTTCTGCTTTCAGTCATCTGGTCAGTGTCAGTGAACATGGAGGACACAGAGGTGTAGAGACCTTAAAGAGAAAAACAGTGGGAAACTTTCTCTCTGACATTTCTTTAGTTGTAAATGCAAACTGCATGCACCAACAGTGTTTCTGTTGTTTGATCATCAGGAGATTTGGTATGGCAGGAGTAGGAGAATAAAACTGCTACCTTTAACACGTGTTGGAGGAGGAGCTTGATGTTGCAGAGAGGAAGCACACAGTGCCATCTCATAGTTCACTAGCTTGTGGAGCTGTGCAGTGGTCTCTACTGTGAAGTGGAGAATCACAGTGAAGGAAGACCTGAAGGAAGAAGTTCATGTACATAACTTTATTAAACTCCTAACTGTAACATAAAAGTCAAGAGCAACAGTATTACTGTAATATGAACAGATGAATGAACAAACATCAAAAAGTCCTGTTATATGACAAAAACCAACCATACCTTCTGCTCTGTTGTGAGGAAGCCTGAGCACTGAGGAGGAACAGAGTCTCTGTGTGGTCCAGCACTGATGACTCTGCTGTTGATAAGCAGTCAGGATGGTGCTATGATGACTGGTCTGTGGCAGGATGATGTCTTGGCTGTAGTCAGCTGATCCAGTGTCTAAGAGTCACAGAGAAGGTGAGGCAAAGGTTGGCAGGAGTTATCTCATCGTCTGCTTTGAAGAATGACTGGGACTGGCAGGAAGTAGAACATGTCTCTGTGTGGTCCAGTACTGATGGATCCACCTCAGACTGACAGTTAAGATGGTGTTGTGGTGTGTGGTCAGTGGCAGCAGGATGACGTGGTTGATTTGAGCTGATCCTCACGATGCTAGAGGAGGTGTGGTGAAGGCTGATAATGTTGGTCACAGATGACACAGGAGAACTGTGTCTTTGTCCAGGG
>NW_026117075.1:0-12174 GCF_001640805.2 Lates calcarifer
TCTGCTCGCTCATTAAACTCAGAATGAAAAACTGCTGTCTAGTGAAAGGAGAGGGGAAAGTAAAATCTCATTCACTTTTATATGAATATTGGTCAAATTCTATTGATCATGTACAGTCGGGATGTATGGAAAGTGTGAGCCGCCGAGGGGGATCTTTTTCCCGTCTGTCGACTCAATACATTGAGTCCCGCGTCTGAAAGTCCTCCTGTCTCGGCTTCTGCTCGCTCATTAAGCTCAGAATTATCAAATGCTGTCTCCAGTGAACGGAGAAGAGAAGATGAGATTTCAGCCACTTTACTATGAATATTGGTCCAATTCTAATTTTCATGAACTGTAGGGATGGATGGAAACAGTCCGTGACCGAGGGGGAACATTTTCCCGTCTGTGACTCACAGTGAGTACCGCGTCTGAAAGTCCTCCTCCTGTCTCGGCTTCTGCTCGCCTCATTAAACTCAGAATGAAAAACTGCTGTCTAGTGAAAGGAGAGGGGAAAGTAAAATCTCATTCACTTTTATATGAATATTGGTCAAATTCTATTGATCATGTACAGTCGGGATGTATGGAAAGTGTGAGCGCCGAGGGGGATCTTTTTCCCGTCTGTCGACTCACATTGAGTCCCGCGTCTGAAAGTCCTCCTGTCTCGGCTTCTGCTCGCTCATTAAGCTCAGAATTATCAAATGCTGTCTCCAGTGAACGGAGAAGAGAAGATGAGATTTCAGCCACTTTACTATGAATATTGGTCCAATTCTAATTTTCATGAACTGTAGGGATGGATGGAAACAGTCCGTGACCGAGGGAAACATTTTCCCGTCTGTGAACTCACAGTGAGTCCCGCGTCTGAAAGTCTGAGTCTTCTGCTCACGGTGATTCCCGCGTCTGAAAGTCTCCTGTCTCTGCTTCTGCTCGCTCACTAAGCTCAGAATGAAAAACTGCTGTCTAGTGAATGGAGAGGAGAAAGTAAAATCTCAGCCAATTTAATAAAAGTGTTTGTCAAATTCTAATGTTCATCAACAATCTGGGTGTATGAAAGTGGCCGAGGGAGATCTTTTTCCCTTCTGTGGACTCACACTGAGTATGGTATCTGAAAGTCTTCGTGTATCCGCTTCTGCTCTCTCATTAAGCTCACAATTAACGACTGCTGTCTCATGTGAAAGGAGAGACCTTCTTTAGAGGCTGCATTTCAGACCAGTGTGTGAAAAAGCCCGAAAATCCACGTATCGCTGCTCAATATCTAATGTTTATCAACTTTCATTTCATGAATAAACAAAATAGACAGCAGTCTGAGGCCAGTGAGTCAACATCTGCGTTTTACTTCTTTCTGTCGCTGATAAAGCTCACAATTAACAAATGCTGTCTCCAGCGAAAGGAGAGGAGAAAATGACAATTCAGCCACTTTAATATGAATGTTTGTTGAATTCGAATGGTTGTGAATGATCTGGGTGTATGGAAACGGTCAGCGGCCGACCGGGATATTTTCCCTTCTGAGGACTCACAGTGAGTCCCGCGTCTGAAAGTCCTCCTGTCTCGGCTTCTGCTCACAGCGAGTACCGGTTCTGAAGGTCCTTCCTGTCTGCTCGCTCATTAAACTCAGAATGAAAAACTGCTGTCTAGTGAAAGGAGAGGGGAAAGTAAAATCTCATTCACTTTTATATGAATATTGGTCAAATTCTATTGATCATGTACAGTCGGGATGTATGGAAAGTGTGAGCCGCCGAGGGGATCTTTTTCCCGTCTGTCGACTCAATACATTGAGTCCCGCGTCTGAAAGTCCTCCTGTCTCGGCTTCTGCTCGCTCATTAAGCTCAGAATTATCAAATGCTGTCTCCAGTGAACGGAGAGAGAAAGATGAGATTTCAGCCACTTTACTATGAATATTGGTCCAATTCTAATTTCATGAACTGTAGGGATGGATGGAAACAGTCCGTGACCGAGGGGAAACATTTTCCCGTCTGTGAACTCACAGTGAGTCCCGCGTCTGAAAGTCTTGCTGTCTCGGATTCTGCTCACGTGATTCCCGCGTCTGAAAGTCCTCCTGTCTCTGCTTCTGCTCGCTCACTAAGCTCAGAATGAAAAACTGCTGTCTAGTGAATGGAGAGGAGAAAGTAAAATCTCAGCCAATTTAATAAAAGTGTTTGTCAAATTCTAATGTTCATCAACAATCTGGGTGTATGAAAGTGGCCGAGGGAGATCTTTTTCCCTTCTGTGGACTCACACTGAGTATGGTATCTGAAAGTCTTCGTGTATCCGCTTCTGCTCTCTCATTAAGCTCACAATTAACGACTGCTGTCTCATGTGAAAGGAGAGACCTTCTTTAGAGGCTGCATTTCAGACCAGTGTGTGAAAAAGCCCGAAAATCCACGTATCGCTGCTCAATATCTAATGTTTATCAACTTTCATTTCATGAATAAACAAAATAGACAGCAGTCTGAGGCCAGTGAGTCAACATCTGCGTTTTACTTCTTTCTGTCGCTGATAAAGCTCACAATTAACAAATGCTGTCTCCAGCGAAAGGAGAGGAGAAAATGACAATTCAGCCACTTTAATATGAATGTTTGTTGAATTGGAATGGTTGTGAATGATCTGGGTGTATGGAAACGGTCAGCGGCCCCCCGATATTTTCCTTCTGACTCACAGTGAGTCCCGCGTCTGAAAGTCCTCCTGTCTCGGCTTCTGCTCACAGCGAGTACCGGTTCTGAAGGTCCTTCCTGTCTCGGCTTCTGCTCGCTCATTAAACTCAGAATGAAAAACTGCTGTCTAGTGAAAGGAGAGGGGAAAGTAAAATCTCATTCACTTTTATATGAATATTGGTCAAATTCTATTGATCATGTACAGTCGGGATGTATGGAAAGTGTGAGCCGCCGAGGGGATCTTTTTCCCGTCTGTCGACTCACATTGAGTCCCGCGTCTGAAAGTCCTCCTGTCTCGGCTTCTGCTCGCTCATTAAGCTCAGAATTATCAAATGCTGTCTCCAGTGAACGGAGAAGAGAAGATGAGATTTCAGCCACTTTACTATGAATATTGGTCCAATTCTAATTTTCATGAACTGTAGGGATGGATGGAAACAGTCCGTGACCGAGGGGAAACATTTTCCGTCTGTGAACTCACAGTGAGTCCCGCGTCTGAAAGTCTTGCTGTCTCGGATTCTGCTCACGGTGATTCCCGCGTCTGAAAGTCCTCCTGTCTCTGCTTCTGCTCGCTCACTAAGCTCAGAATGAAAAACTGCTGTCTAGTGAATGGAGAGGAGAAAGTAAAATCTCAGCCAATTTAATAAAAGTGTTTGTCAAATTCTAATGTTCATCAACAATCTGGGTGTATGAAAGTGGCCGAGGGAGATCTTTTCCCTTCTGTGGACTCACACTGAGTATGGTATCTGAAAGTCTTCGTGTATCCGCTTCTGCTCTCTCATTAAGCTCACAATTAACGACTGCTGTCTCATGTGAAAGGAGAGACCTTCTTTAGAGGCTGCATTTCAGACCAGTGTGTGAAAAAGCCCGAAAATCCACGTATCGCTGCTCAATATCTAATGTTTATCAACTTTCATTTCATGAATAAACAAAATAGACAGCAGTCTGAGGCCAGTGAGTCAACATCTGCGTTTTACTTCTTTCTGTCGCTGATAAAGCTCACAATTAACAAATGCTGTCTCCAGCGAAAGGAGAGGAGAAAATGACAATTCAGCCACTTTAATATGAATGTTTGTTGAATTGGAATGGTTGTGAATGATCTGGGTGTATGGAAACGGTCAGCGGCCGACCGGGATATTTTCCCTTCTGAGGACTCACAGTGAGTCCCGCGTCTGAAAGTCCTCCTGTCTCGGCTTCTGCTCACAGCGAGTACCGGTTCTGAACGGTACTCGCGTACAGTTCACAGACGGGAAAATGTTTCCCCTCGGTCACGGACTGTTTCCATCCATCCCTAGTTCATGAAAATTAATTGGACCAATATTCATAGTAAAGTGGCTGAAATCTCATCTTCTCTTCTCGTTCACTGGAGACAGCATTTGATAATTCTGAGCTTAATGAGCGAGCAGAAGCCGAGACCTTTCAGACGCGGGACTCAATGTGAGTGACAGAGGGGAATTTTTTCCCCTAGGTCACGGACTGTTTCCATCCATCCCTACAGTTCATGAAAATTAGAATTGGACCAATATTCATAATAAAGTGGCTGAAATCTCATCTTCTCTTCTCCGTTCACTGGAGACAGCATTTGATAATTCTGAGCTTAATGAGCGAGCAGAAGCCGAGACAGGAGGACTTTCAGACGCGGGACTCAATGTGATTCGACAGAGGGGAATTTTTTCCCCTAGGTCACGGACTGTTTCCATCCATCCCTACAGTTCATGAAAATTAGAATTGGACCAATATTCATAATAAAGTGGCTGAAATCTCATCTTCTCTTCTCCGTTCACTGGAGACAGCATTTGATAATTCTGAGCTTAATGAGCGAGCAGAAGCCGAGACAGGAGGACTTTCAGACGCGGGACTCAATGTGAGTCGACAGACGGGAAAAAGATCCCCCTCGGCGGCCACACTTTCCATACATCCCGACTCTTAATGAACATCAGAATTTCATAAACATTTCTATTAACCCTCGCATTGTCCTTTTGGTCAAGGTGACCCCGTGTCCATGCCTTTGTGTGTGTGTGTTTGTAGTAAGATTTGTTGTTGTTCATGACATTTGTGATTTTGAAGCGGTTATCTTTTGTTTTTGAATAATAATGAAAAAAAAAGAATATAGGAAAAGATGACACAAACACTTCATATATGACAGAGCCACTTTATTTTAAACATCGACAGCCTGTATACCAACATAAACACAGATATGGGCATCAGAATGGTCAAAACCATCTTCCAGAGATATCCAGACTCTAAAAGGCCCGACATTGAGGTTCTACAACTCCTGGAGGTATGCCTGAAATATAATGACTTTGAGTTCGATCAGAAGCAGTATCTGCAAGTGGAAGGGACCCGTATAAAACAGTTGGACAAAGTGTGTTGGAATAGCTTTCAAATTGGTTGGTTGGAAGGGCTTCCAACAGGGACAAACATATTCAAATTTCAGCCTCCTAGCTTGAAGTGTTGGGATATAACATATTTTCTCTTATTGGCCTCCAACTTGGTAGGTTGGAAGGGTACCCAACAAGGACTAACTTGTCAAAATTCCAGCCTCCTAGTGTCGAGCATTATGGAGATATGACCCTGTCCAGTGGATGACCAGGGCACGGCAAGAGGACGACACCAATTGTTTACCACTGCTAGTGATTTGAGAGCAAAAATGAACAGGTGTTGACTCTGGACTCGTCCCTTTCAGGAGGCAAAACTGGATATGGTGGACTGTGGACTGAAGACTTTCCTCGTGAAGGATGTGTTCAAATGACCTTCTGCCTCAGATTGTCTGATTACCCCCCCCAGCTTCAGGAGGATGTCAGCATGCATACTGACTCTCCTCAGTTTGCGTATAAATGGCACAGAAGTGTGGATGATGCTCTCCTGACATTGCTGCATTGCGTCCATACCCATCTTGAGAAGCCCAAATCACTTATGACACTGGTCTTTGTGGACTTTTCAAGTGCCTTTAACATTGTGCATTTCCACCTAATGTGAAGAAAACTGCTCCAAATGGATTGTAAACCCACAGCTGATCCTCTGGATTCCTCTCATCCTGGTCTGAAAACAGAAAGGGTCATTTCATACTGATACCTTGGGATAATAATTGATCACAGACTCATCTTTCAACAAAACAATGAAACCCTGTGTCAGCAGTGCCTTTCCTGACCGCTTTCTATAAATGCTTCATTGAATCTGTAATCACTTTCAATATCTCAGCTTGGTTTTGAGTCATTATCTAACATCAATAAAAACCCACTAAACAAAATCATGAATAATGAGCAGAAAAATAACCAGACTGGAGCAGGAACTACTCACTACCATTTTCGATAGAGAAACTAAACTAATAGTAACACAAATGGCATCAAACACCACACACACATTATATAGCTAATACAGTCTTCTATCCTCAGGCCAAATATACAGGTCATTCACTTTTATGGCATAGTCCTGAGACTATCATCTATCTTCCTTAGCAGGGTATTGCCATTGGACAAAGTGTGTTGGAATGGCTTCAAAAGTGTGGTGGCTGGAAGGGCTTCCAACAAGGATGAACATGTTCCAATTTCAGCCTCCTAGCTCAAGGTTATGGAGATATGACCCTGTCCATTTGGAATACCCTGTCCACCCATTATAATGTATTTGAAGTGGACACGCTTTGTCCAATGGCAATACCATGCCTTACCATTGGACACCTGTCCACTTCAAAAACCCTGACCCTATGATAAGGTATTGCCTTTGAACAAAGAGTCCACTGGCAATACCTTACAATGATAAGGTATTGTCATTGGACAAAGTGTGTGCACTGGCAATACACTACAATGTGGCCAGGGTATTTGAAGTGGACAGGTGACCAATGGCCTTAGGCTGCCTGTCCAGGGTATTACCATCGGACACCACTGCCTGACACTTCCTGACCTGACATCATCCTAAGCAGGGGTATTGCAAATGGACAAAGTGTGTTGGAATGGCTTCCAAACTGGTAGGTTGGAAGGGCTTCCAACAGGGACAAACATATTCAAATTTCAGCCTCCTAGCTTGGAGTGTTGTGGAGATACGACATATTTTCTCTGATTGGCCTCCAACTTGGTAGGTTGGAAGGGTACCCAACAAGGACTAACATGTCAGAATTCCAGCCTCCTAAGGTTGAGCGTTATGGAGATATGACCCTGTCCAGTGGATGACCAGGGCACGGCAAGAGGACGACACCAATTGTTTACCAGTGCTAGAGATTTGAGAGCAAAAATGAACAGGTGATGACTCTGGACTCGTCCCTTTCAGCAAAACTGGATATGGTGGACTAAAGGCTATCCTCGTGAAGGATGTGTTCAAGTGACACAAGTTGACAAAGAATTCTCAGAAGCAAGAACATTTATTAAACACACAAAACATACAATAAAGCAACAAGAACAACAACAAGAGGAACACTCAAGAGCACTGCACACAAAAATCTATTTCAAAACTTACTTAAGAATATAAACTATGTACAATTGCCCTGAATGGTCTCAAAGTTATTTCTGGAACTTCAGCCTTCTACAGGCTATGACCCGCCTCAATCTCTCTTGAGTAGCTTTCTTCAATGAGCGGTGGCAAAGTGAACACAAGGGAATTTTGCTGAGTCTGCAATGGAAAATGATATTATTGACTAAACAGATAAAAATGTAATTTATAGAACTGACAATAAATCATTAGCAATAGCAGTTACTAGCTATGAAGTGGTAAAAATCAAATGCTAACAATAAAAGAAATCAAAATGTAAAAGAGCTAGAAACAGTTTAAATGTAAAATCAGCTGCTGAGGTTTTGACTCAAACAGTTAAAATGGAGAGAAAGAGAAATAAAGTCTTAAACACTGCTTAAAGATAAAAATAGCTGAAATTATTGTTGAAATGCAAAAATTTGAAAGGCAAAAGTAATTGTTGAAATTTAAAATGCTGAAATTAGCTGGGGAAAAGGGTAGATGCAGAAGCTGAAAGTTAAAACCAACAGCTGAAGCATTCGTTTGAATAGCAAAATTGTAGATAAAGTTGAACATTTTAAAAAGCATGAAGAATTGAAGAAAGTTGATTAAGCAAAAATGTGAAAAGGTACATAAACTTTTTGATAGTTGAATGGTTTCTGTAGCAGAAAGTATGCAGGAGTAGTTACAACACAAACAAGGGTGGAAGCAGAAAGGTAAACAGCTAAATGCAGAATCAAAAGTTAAATTGTAAAAGAGGCAGAAACGGTTGAAAAGTAAAATCAGCTGCTGAGGGTTTGACTCAAACAGTTAAAATGGAGAGAGAGAGGTATGAAGTGTGTCTGGTGTGTTTTCTATCACCAACTGAAATTAACTGCCAAGTTACTCCTGATTAAAACTGCTCTAAAACTTGTTTGAAGTGAAAACTGTTGAACTGTGTGTGAGTCCACGTCTTCTATGTGGTGTGGAGACAGTTTGTAGCAGGATTTTGACAGAAAAGTAAGTCAAGAGTTTGATAAACAGCACAGACATCAGAGATCAGCTGATCACAATCACTTTGTGAGTGCGTTTGTGTCCAACTGCACTCACAGGTTGCCATAGCAACATCAAGGTCTTAGCCTCTACAGAGTCAAATTTTGCTCTGCGCACCTCTTGAACTCCTAATAATTCAAAAACCATAACTCCTATCGATAATATCTGGTAACTACCAGAGACTTTACTGAACACGGACATGTGTTATTTGTGTAGATAAAGTGAAAAATGACCACAGTATGGCAGTTTAAAAACTGACCTGGTTTGGATAATGTCTGAGGAGACCCAATATGGAGCAGTTGAGGGCTCCTCTTGGTGATCAGAGGCTGCTGCCTCAAAAATTGTAAATCCTATGGCTTAGGGAGTCACACTGTGTGACAGAGCACAAAATGATCTACAATTTGAGGTATAAATTATGTGTGAGAAGTGAAAGGTGTGGGCAGCAGAAGAGGTGAAGCACAAAAATTTCATAAAAAGTTGAAGGCCTGAAAGCTAGAGTGGGTGATCTCACTGCTGACATCACCCACTCTAGCCAGCGCCCCCACCCCCAAATGGCACCATGGCAACTGGTTGCTGGGCAAAAGTTAGTGAGCCAATAGTGATTGGCTAATCACAGTGGCCAACCCTGAGCCAGTTTTTCTGTCAGCCATGTTGTCCTCTTCTAGCAGGACAAAAAATAGCATCTTTAAGGTACATCATCACAAGTGTTACTAATGAAATGTAGTGGAGCAGAAAGCAGCATAAAGTAGTACCTCACCATTGTACCTAGGACAGTACTTTGTCACTTTCCACCCCTGTTGAAATTCAGTTATATAGAAGTTATATAGACTTGCTTTGTGTGTCCAAAGGTACCCAAGTAATACAACAACAAGAACACACACACAGGTTTGCACAGGTATACTTGTCAGGACATTGCACTGACTTCCATTCATTGTGGACAAAATTTGCTACTAAACTAAATTTCTGTGCTCAAATAACCCAGCACCTGGGATGTCTCACACTGTCATATTCTATTATTATAGGCACCCCAGGTACCTTTAATCATGTTTTATAATGGTCTTTCATTACCTTTCATTCATTGTCTGGAGAGCCAACTGAAGCTGTCATAATTCTGCTAGGATTAAAAAATGCTTACACATTGAATAACTGTTTAAATAGATAAATATTCCATTAGCAAATAAATAAATGATAGGCTGTATCAACCAGTCAATCAGAAGCCTAAATAAAGATAACATACTCACCTGTATGACCTTTTTCTGTGTATTTGTCATTTCAGAGTGGCCTTAAAGAAACTTTTGTGGATGGTGCCAGAAACACCATATTCTAAACCGCCACCCATCCACCTTTTTGTGGTGGCAAAGGTGGAGCAGGCGAAGGTCCTGTCTTGGACCTTCCATGAAAACACTGCAAAAGCTGCAGTGACCAAAAAAAATGCTGTGGTGGCCGTCACAGATGGGGCCTCCACAGCCAAGTTCACAGTGTTTGAGGAGTTGGCCCCCAAGGTTTCTGAGGGAAATACCTATATAATCAGGGATATACACTTAGAGGCACCTCTCTAAATATAACAAAGGATACACTGTTTTTCCGCTCTACAAATATCAGTGTGTCTGAGGAACTCAAGAGGGAGGCAGAGGCTCTGTTGGCACCAGCATCGCTGCTGACCCCCCTGAGGGCCTGCAGTAACCAACAGGAGCTTCTCACTATTGAAGGAGAAGTTGTGGAGGTAAGTTAATTCTCTAATTTCTCTCTTTTATTCTAAGAAACTGGCAATGATGCCATCAATTCATAATTTTGCATCAGAAAGGCCACTCTCAAAGGGAAATCAATTTGGGGAGCACCTGAGACTGACCCATCTCAAACTCAAGGTCTCAGGTTATGGGATTCAGCTCCATTCAACCACATATACAAAGCTTGAGGTACAAAATAACACAATGAAAAGGCTTCAGTAATTCATTTCATATTTAACAAATCATGTCAGTGCACCAGAGATAACCTACAGCTTATGAAAGAAATCAGTGACTTTTTATTTCCCATATGCACTTAACCTTAAAGTTACTAAACTAAATGTTTTCAAAATGACAGGAAAGGTCACAAAAATTAGTGCTGTTGAGGACAAATGAAGGATGCTCCTTGTTTTCATTGTTGGTTGTTGTTGTTTGTTTGTTGTCATTATATATAGTGTTTGTAAAAATTGATTTAGTTCCTTATTTAGTTATTAGTTAGTTCAATTTGTGATTCTAAATAAAAAATGTATTTTCTCTTTCATTGTTCAAATATTTTTCTTGTCTCACAAAATGATCTCATGTTTCTGACTGACTGTCCAAACAAGCAGCATAGTTTGCTGAAGTCATTTTTATCTGTAAAAGATTACTATCAAATGTATTTCATTCTGAGTCAACAAAATTATATTGCCATGTGCACAAAGAAGAGAAAAATGAGGTGTGACATGTGAGCATCATTGGGATTAGACCCCATTATTATGTCATCATATTTGAAAGGGGATGAGGCTGTGTTTGGTATAGGAAACCCCCCAGGGTCTAGACCCTGGTGGTGGTGATGAGCTGAAGAAAATCTAACATGATTTAAATTCATCATGTTGTGCAGTTGACTGTTTAGTTTACTACACACTCAAATGACTTAACATAATCATAAGTACCAGAATAGCCTTACAATCTGTCATGATAAAAACCCAGTTGGGATGTTAATACATTGTGTTAATGTTGTTTAACTTCATAAAAATGAATTAACACCAATATGTACATTTTAACACATTTATTTATTTAGTTATCAATATTTATCACTATTCAATATTCAAATCATATCACACCAGTATTTAGTATTACTAAGACGCTATAGTATCCATTCACCAATGAGATAGCTGGGAGCACGGGCAGGAAGCGGAAGTAAGGTCACGCCTTCCCAGGCTGGAGCCAATCACGCACTGGGGACAGCTCATCGCAATTTGCATACAGAAAACTACCAGACAAGGGCTGCGTAGCTGGCACGGTGCGGCCTCAGTTTTCAGTGGTGATTAACAGACGTGTGTAAAGAACTGACAATACACACTCACTTACTATTCTCAGGTTACCTGAACATTTCTGCAGTTGTTTTTCTCTGGCTGCACTATGATAATTTCCTAACAAATTAACGTAAACTAGAAAGAGAGCTGTCCAGACCACCAGTGGTGCTTCTCTAACACAGACAATGATAGCTGACCAGAATTCCTTGTACATAAGTGAGGATGTAGCTAAATGTAGCTTGAACTTAAATTTCATGCATCTAAACTGGAAAACTGGTTAAAGTTAATATAAATAGAGAAGGGCTGTCAGTAGCCGTTATACCCAGCAGTTGGTATCAGCAGCCGAGCTTGGAAAGTAGGTCTCAATACAGAAGTGAGAAGAGAGTTTCACAGGTTGATTGTATTTTTAACCACTGTTCTCAGTGCTTTACTATGTATGTGTGAAGAGGAGAGATGACTTTTTGATGAATAATTTTAATAATCCAAAAACATCTTGATTTTTTAAAGCAGCAATTATGTAGCAAATAACAGTTATTAATCTAAATTTGAAGGAGCAGTTGTAGCAGAAACAGGAATAAATTACAGTTTATCAATAAAATATACAAACATGCTTACAAATTATATCATATCTCATGCATGACCCTTTTTATTAAGTAACTTGAAATCTCTAAATAATAAGATATGGAGTCCAGTAGTCATCCGTAGTGTTTGAACTTGACTTCTGTAAGGCAGGCTGAACAACGTATGTTACCATCAGTCATCATCTGTGTAGGCATCTCTCTGTCACTCATTCTATGAAGGTGTTACAGTAGGCACAGAGCCCAAATCATACTGTGTGGGTTAAAAAACTGCAGTGAGGATTCATGGGTAAATATCAAATGAATGCAGTGTGTCAGGATAGGGCAACAACAAAATGTAACATATTTTATGCTCATAAACAGATGAAGGGTGACACATTTGTGAACCAGAGCTTTTGACATTAGAACATGGAGTACATGGTGTCTTTTGTTGGACAGCATTGATCTCAGTGGTTTCTACACAGAATTGTTCAGCCTTACC
>NW_026117076.1:0-42971 GCF_001640805.2 Lates calcarifer
CATTACAGCATCATGCCAAATTTAGCCATACTTCTGCAAATATTATATGGTATGAGTTGCACCTGTCAGGAATGTGAGGACTTAAATAATTCAAACATGTACTTTGAAAAAAAAAAAAAGGTGGGTGTTGGTGTACCTCTATCTTTCATCCATCCATCCATCAATCCATCCATCCATGCCTGCAGCTATTCTTTCATCTGTCACTTCTGTCAAATCACCGTTAATCTGTGCTTTCTTTTCATGTTTACATCAAAAATGAACACACACGCACACACACACACACACACACACACACACACACAGAGGAAGTACAATCCATCACATTTCATTTAACACACACACAAACCTCTGTCTCACCCTTTCTCATCCCCCTCAGATGAGTTGCTATCCTGCTTGTTGGACATTGGCTCCATTCAGCCTCAGTACCGTCCAGCGGCCAATCACAGGACAATGAGGCGGACCCAGACCTCGCCAGCCTGCTTAGCATTCGCCGGCGGGCCTCTCAGTAGACATCCATCTGAGAATCTGGGCAGTGACTGGCTGGGAGGAGCATGGTGGGCGGGACATCAGGGGAAGCAATAGAAAGCTAGAGAAGACAAAGTAAGAAAACAGACATTTAGTGACATTAGCATTTGTCAAATAAAATGTTACATTATATTTTGAATACACATTATTATATAACATTTCATGTATTTATGCCATGTAAATCCTGTATATTTAAGTGCAGCCATGTCAATACTCAGCGTTTATATGACTATATACTATGACTTTTGTGTATTTGTGTGTGTTTACGCTAGCTACTATACTCTAGCTACTATACCATACTACTTCCTGCTTATAATGCAGGACTATAAGGACAAATGTCTGCAGCAATGCTATTGGGACTGTGACGCCACTAACCTGCTTGCAATGGCAATGCTAATGCTGAGATTTTGTAGGTGCAGTGTTCACCATGTTCACCATCTTAGCACAGGGTAATAATATGTTAACATTTGCCAGTTAGCAAAGTACAGCTGAGAATGATGGGAATGTCATTAGTACACATGTATTTATGTTCCAATTATCTTTATTTATTTATTCAGTTTAGTTATACCTTTGTTCTGTATATGTTATTTTTCTTATTAATTATTCCATACTAAATTACTCATCATTCTTATCATTTTCATCCTCCATACGTCTGACTTAGAAGTTGCATTACTGCCCTTCTCAGTGGCTTAACAGGCTTAACTCAGTATTTGTAAAGGATGAAGAAGCTCAGTATGTTTGATGGTTTTTGCTGAGTTTGTGAACTGTCTTACAAATTCAATAGACAAGACCATTTGAATTAATTTGTTAGACACAAACGTCTTGATTATATTTATAGATGTTGCTTAACTTTGATCTGATTTGAGGGGATTTTAGACTGAGAATTCTTTTTCACACACTAAAAACTCCCCTCAAACTGACTGAAACTTAACTTAAAGGTACAACACTTCAGAGGTCAGAAACTTTAACCTGCTTCATCCTTTCTTCATAGAGGCTTGCCTTCTTTCACAATACAGCCTCTATGTTCACTGTGCTCTGTTCACCACTACAATCCTGGAGCTATTAGAGGAAACGGACTTCAGCCAAATCTAATTTACTATAAGCTACTTACAAGTCCTCTGAAAGGAATTTAGGATAAATTGTACTCCACAATTTTCATAAGTGTTTTGTCAGCTTTTTATCCTCTCTTTGTGGCTAAAGTTCACAGTTAGACCATGCAGATACACAGTAAAGGCATATTTTGGCTTGTTTGCCAAGTTGTAGTGGTTTCAACAAGTGGTCCGATTAAGTTGTGAAATAAAAAGCCATTTATGCTCTAATTTTGCAGCCTTGATGCTAAAGATGAATAAATAGCCTAATATAGCCAGATATAACAATATATTCTAAACACATGTGGAGACCTCATAAAATGTAAAAAGGTAATAAAATGATAAAACATGATTTTCTGTCTTGTCGGACAGGTACTCTGTTACATGCAAACAACAACAACATGCATGCACTTGCTTTAAGCTTGAGAAGGTTGTTTTTTTCTCTTCATGGATCAATGAAACTGAACAAAAAAAATCTGAGTAGAAAAAAACTGATGACTCTCTGTGTGAACATTCTGGTCAAGCATGAAATATATTTACAGCTACTGAATGGATTGCCATCCACTTTTGCATGATCCCCGTACATCATCGTCACCAGAAGACATCAGCTGTGGTGATCCCCAGACTTTTCCTCTAGCACCACTATGGGGTAATTTTAAATATCTCAACAGCTGTCAGATGAATTACTTAGAAATTGTTACACACATTCATGTCTCCTCTGAGATTAATTACAACAGCTCTTGTTGATTTTCTGTACAATCTACTGTGTGCTAATTATCAGATATTAATTAATGTGGTGAACATGTAAACACTGCACACTATTAGCATGTTAGCATTGTCATTTTAAGCATGTTAGTAGCCTCACAGACCTGCTAGAATGGATGTAGATGGTTGTTCTTATAGCAGTTCAAACAATGCACCTAGATGTTGAGAAAGTAAATACACTGAACACATTTGTAACACTTCAAGGATACACACAAAGTGTTTTGGAATGAAACACTGAATTAAAACATGAGCAGGTTTATTTTGTTTGTTTGTTTTTTGTTTGCTTTACAAGAAAACCCCCTGTGGGCACCTTTAAGAGAAAAACATATTCATTAAGAATATAGATAAATAAGTATACCTGTAAAAATTGAGGCAAACAATAATAGGTAATAAGCTAAAATAAAGTTTCTTATTGTACCAGAATGTATGATGAACAAACATCAGATGTATAAGATACCAGGGAACTTTGAAGTATGTCTCCTTTGTTCTTCAAGTGTACAGACTGTCATGGAGTATTGTTTTTGCATCAATTTAAAGTTATAATCTCCAAGATTTGCATTGTATCAAACCTCATTGTCAATACTATTTACTGACTGGTATTACAGCAGCAGCCATTCAGTGTATTTATGTTTTTTAACTTCCTCTTTATGTAGTAACTTTTATTGAAACTGGCAGACACCCCCTTTTCTGCCTGGGATTCAAACTGTATACCCGCAAACAAAGATTTTACAGGAAACAATAAACATAGTGGATGTATCATCAGAGATGATCTTGGTATACTGGCATACAGCTACTATAATACTGCTGGAACTTTTACACATACTCTTAAAGTGACTACAGTACTTCAGCTAAGGTCCATGTGATAGCAATATTTGGGGATTAAAGAGTAACTACAAGCCTGTTTAAACTCCTGCTTCCATCTAGTGGCTGCTTCATGCTCTGACCATGCTGTGCTGCATGCAGCACTAAATGCATTACACTGTAAAATGTCCAAGTCCAGCAAACCACAGGTCACACCTGACCATCCCATCTGTCATGGCTTGTCTTTAAAAACAGACTAGTAACCGTCTTCCAAAGTTTGACAAAAATAATGCACTCCACGTTATTAATCATTATTAACTGTGTCATGTGTCAATGACTGCAAGGTTCAGAGTGGATTATCCTGCTAACAGCATGGACACTTGCCAGAGATTAAAATATTACTGTCTATTCATAGTTTGGGGCAACAGTGATGATCCTTTAGGAGAGTTACTGTATGTGTAACAAAAGAAGAATCCATTCAATTAGTCAATTCACTACCACTGTAAGTTAATGATAATGATAAAACTTAATTATAACATAATTAATAGCAAAGAATCCTTTCACTCTTTGTGAATGAATAAAACCACAAATCCATCACATTTAGTCTGCCTTTGCTTTATGCATAATACCAAGGTAGGAGCACAGAGAGCCAGATGAGGGCACCACACTCACAACACTGGTGGTCTGGATATAAGTGTGACCTGAGATGACCTGATTCCTGCACCGAGCCTGGCTTTTACAGGCTGTCCTCATATCATTTAGCATGACCACTGAAAACATCTCAAATATAGTTGTTTATGAAGGGTGGCGGATTTGTGTAAGTTTGATTCATATACTTTGTGGAAATATTTGTCTAAATATATAGACAAGAATTTACATGCATATTTGTACTCAGACAACTATCTATGTGCATTAGTCACACTGTCACAGTTTAGAATCAATGTGCAAAATGATGACTTGTGTGAGGCAAATAATGATGTTGTTCCAGCACCAGAGGGCTTAATAGTGTTATTATGTCAGGTTGCACAGTCATCATATAATATTTCACTTACTGACTTAACCATCTAAAACACTTAGTATTAACATCAGCTACACCCCAAAACTTTTCAATGTGCATTAAGATGAAAACTAAGTACTGTTTATATTAAATATTTACAATATAACAGAAATAAAAGACAATTTCATATAACTTTTTCTAACTTTTGCACATTATTTAGCAACTAATCTTTCTTGAATCTTGGAATAAATATAACTCTAAAATTCCAGACAATTGAAACACCTTTTATTAAAGTTAAATCTGTAGATTATTTTCTTAATATTTAATTGAACAGTCTATAAAAACTATAAAGTGGTTTCCTCAAATGCCTCGTTTTCAACAGAGAAGTAATGGCAAAAATGATAATAATAAATAAAAGATAAAAGGTATTGATAATATTCTCTGGTTTCAGCCTCTCAAATGAGAAGATGTGCTGCTTTCATTTGTGATATTTCCTTCTAAACTTGATATTTGAACAAATCAAGACATTTGAAGACATCACCTTGGATTATGTGAAGCTGTGATATGGTTTGTTACTATTTTTTTTACATTTCATGGACTCTACCATTAGATGATTAGCAGAAAAATAATCAGGCAAATAATCAGCAGATTAATCAACAGTAGAAATAGTTGTTAGTTGTAGTCCTACTTATTTTTGTCTGACCATCAGGCAAGCCAACAAGATATTTAGTTAAACTGATACTTAAGTGACTTAAGACAGAAAAAAAGAGCCCACACTTTTCATTTTGCTTAAATTACTTAGATGATTTCTTATTTATTGCCTCACCATGAAAATTACTGGCAATTACTTTTCTTCTTTTGTTAGAGTGCAACTTTGTTGCGCTCCTCCTATGAGTTTTAAATAGATTTTGGATGACAATGGAGTTCAGTGGAAGAGATATGCGCTACATCATGCTGCATACTGTAATATTGCACATTTGTAGAACAGATTGTAGAACAGAAGAACTAAATATTGCCAGCATTCCCACTATTTTTAAAGATACTTGTGCTGCCTGAAATTGAGCTAAGCAGCTGAGCTCCACTTCTCCAGATGTGACAGTAGATGGCATCAGAGGGTGAGAGATCAGATGGACCTCATACCCCTGTAACACACCTAAGACCAGGTAATAGTCTATATACGATGTAGTTACACATGTATACGCATATCCAACACCAACAGCAAAAATGGACTATTCATGATTTGATTGCCACAAAATGAACAACTTCACCATCAGGTTCAGTTGTGTGTTTCCAGGACCTCAAAGTTACCTCAAAGCATTCCCTCAAAGCTATTTTCAGATCAGGATTTGTAAAATAAGTACAATAAATATGTGAAATAAGTAAGTCAAGACAGACATTTCTAATAGTAAGTTAGTATCAATATGACACCAGATAAATAAATAGTGTTTGAGCTTGAAAAACATTTGCATTGCTGCATTATATTACAAAACCTGAACAAACAGACATATCTTTAGATTCACTATGACTTCTGATGATATTGCTATCTTTGGTGTCCATCATAAACAAACATCTACAAATCTGCTTAGAAATCACACAAAAGAAGATGCTCTTTATAACTACGGAGGTTCCCTGAGAATCAATGCATTTTAAGTTTTAACATAATAGTTGTTTGTACATTCTTTGATGCAAACAGGAACTGCTAATTGCTATTGTGCCATACTTTTAATGCCAAATATAAGCAAATATAGGGTTTTAAAAAATGGGGCTCAAGTTTTAGCCTACAGCTAACAAACTGAATCCTTGGCAACATCATAGCAAAACATGGAGCATCATAATGCCCCAAAGAGAAGAAAGACTAAAAATAATAATAATGTGGCCTTATAAGTATTCAGATCCCTTCAGTGTTTGCACTCTTTATAGTGTTTGATTTGACTGTAAATGAATATAATTATAAATTTTGCCCTTCAACCTCCACTCAATAATGCACAATAAAAAAGTAAAAACAGAAACCTTTGCAAACTAAAAATGAAAAACTGAAATCCCTCATTTATGCAAATACTGAGGCCCTTAATTCACTAAATTGTAGAGGCCCCTTTGCCAGCAATTACAGCTTAGAGTCTTCTTGGGTAAATTTCTATTAGCTTTGCACACCTGGATTTGAGCAGTTTATCCCATTCCTCCTGGCAGATCCTCTGAAGCTCAGATTGGATAGGAAGCATCTGTAAACTGCCATCCTCAGATCTCTCCACAAATGTTATTGGCATTTAAGTCTGAACTGGCTTTGGCACTCAAGGACAGAATTGTCTTGGCTGTATGCGTCAGATTATTGCTGTACTGAATGGTGAAAAGTCAACCCAGTCTCAGGTCATGTGCACTCTGGTTTTCTTAAAGGACCTCTCTATTTGGCTGCACTCATCCTTCCCTCAGTTCTGACTAGTCTCCTTGTTCCTGCCACTGAGAAGCACCATCATAGCATGATGCTGCCACCACTATGCTTCACTGTAAAGATGGTATTAGCCAGATGATGAGCAGTGCTTAGCGTTGGCCAGACATGGAGTTCAGCTAAAAGGGGTCAATTTTTCCTTCCTTGCTGCGATTGATCACAATATTCTTCAGATGTCAAAAGACAGTTCCTTAGATTTCACTGCTTGGTTTTTGTACTGACATGTAGTGATGAATTATGGGACCTTATATACACTGGTATGTGTGTTTCAAAACTATATCCAGTCAATTCAACTTGCCACAGTTGGACTCCAAGACACCTGAACACAATTTGGAGCAAAAGGCAAAAGGACTGAATACTTTTGTAAATGAGGGATTAAAACATGCGTTCATTTATGAATTAGTGTGTAAATTGGCAATTATGAGAAACAAATATTGCAAAACACACACAAAGATACTTCCTTGACATCTTTTTAACCACCATCCACCTGTGTCTCTGTGAAACATATTCTCTCCATCATATGCAGAATAAGCAGCATGCACCAAAGTAAAAACACACCCTTGTATGAACACACACACATACACACTCTAATCTGTCTCAGAGTGGGGAGGTTTTGGATGGCGTCCAAACTGATTAGATGGAGAGAAGAAGCAGCACAGCATGATCAAAGATGACTGTCTGTTTCTCCCCCTACCTCTCTAGCTTTTCCTCTCTGGTTCCTCCAAACCACCTCTTTTTCTGCTTTCTCCCATTATCACTCACACTTTCTCTATAATCACTATTGAGACAGAGCAAAACCAGCAACAAAACAGTACATACAAAAGGAGGGGAAGCAGCCCAAAAAGCTGAAATTTATTGCCTGTGTCTCATTCCAAATGAACTCATTATAACATTTCCAGTATTATCACACACTATCCTAAGGAAAAAGGAAGAAAATCCATCCATTAAAAATACTAATTTTTATATCAAAACAATTTCAACTCTTCTGAAGCTTATATCACATGATCTTCATCAGCAGATTGAGTTTCCTGACTTGAAAGGACATTTCAGATTCAGACTTCCATTTTTCTGAACCTTTTAAAGAGTTCTTAGCTTAAAAGTTGAGATGTTCATGCTTGATTCATGTAATATTATCAAAAGCTCAAGAAAAAGCTACTAAATGGCCATTTAACTACTATTTCCAGTGTCAGGAATGAATCACATCATTCTTTAAAATTGCAACACTTCAAATGTTGCATTTTATTAAATATGATAAATGGTGTTCATATTTTGAAAGGGACCATTCAAAAAAATTCACCATCGAAAGTGAGGACACCTTTACCATTCGAATAACAACTGATAAAACTGAAGTGATGTTTGCAGCAGCCATTATCTGCTGGTAAATGGGTGGTCTTGGAATGATCTGTGATACAACTGCTGTGAGTGAAGTATACAGCCCATATTAGCTGATGAGTGACTTGCCATGTAGAACCAACCACATATGAGCTGCCTGATATCTAGAGCTAAGATCTGACAGATCAGTGGCTACATGGGGCTGGAAGGAGGACTTAAAGAGCCAAGCCAGGGTAAAACGATTAAGATGTTCTGGGCTAAGATGATTATATCAGTGCAAAAAGTGAATGACCGTTCTGAAGCTTCAGCCTGTTTCTTCAACTAGACCTGGGTCACACAGTACACTGGCATGACTTGTATGAACAAAATGTCATAGCCATCCATCCAATAATTAATTCAGTCTGAACCAAAGTGGTTGACCTACCAACCGACCAACCAACTGAGAATGACATTCTGAGTTATGCAAGTAGCATGGCTAAAAACATCACTGACTGACAGTAGAATAAGAGATAGGTACACTATGACTATCTTGGCTGTTCATTTCCTTAATTTAAAGACTTATGACATAGTCAGTGTTTGAGTTCGGTGTGTCACATATTATTTTCAGGATTAGTTGGGATACTCAGAAATGCCATTAATTGGTATTTGAGAAGAGCTATACTTCTCTCATGACAGTGTTTTTATGTAAAAAACCTGGAAATAACAGGTCCTGTATCTTAGACTTATATTTGTCTGTTAGACAGGCACATGATTACAAATTTAATGCTAATATTGCTTCATATCTCAGTAAATAAGGGTACTGTGATGGGTAAATAAGCAACTCTTTGCTAACAGGTTAACCATATCAATTTTAGCCATGTAACTGTTAAGCACCATCAGAAAAATACTTCAATAACAAGAGGTATTACTCTGAACAACAACATTAAATATACAAACTAACCCTATGCTGATAGCTAGACCTAACACATATTTCAGGACCAATGTTTTCCAAGACAAATTCTAGTCTTCTAAGCATTGAGCAGTTGACAAGCCAGATATTTTTTCTCAGGAGCTGTTGGAGATAATCACAGAGTATAGGACTCACTCATTTGTCTTGGTAACCAAAAACACAACTGCAACAGAATGGTGATGCTGCCCTGAATTTGCTGGAAATGTAGGTAGGTGACCATTTGCTAACAGGTTCACCATACCAACTTCATAAGGTGATATAAACCGATCAGCCCCAACATTAAACTAGAGACAGGTGGAGTGAATGACATTGATCCTCTCATCACAGTACAATGTCCTGCTGGAAAACCTTTGTTCCTGATGTTCATGTGGATGTTACTTTGACATGTACCACCCAATATAAACATTGTTGCTGACCTGGCATATGCCCCATGGCATGGCACAGCACTCCCCAATGGCAGGGGCCTCCCCCAGCAAGACATTGCTATCAACCACACCACAAAATCTGCTAAGAAATGTCTCAAGGAACACGACAAAGGGCCCAAGGTGTTGATCCGGCCTCCAAACTCCCCCTACATGTCAAGTCAAAGTCTGATAATTTATGATTCATGGATATTTATTCTCAATGGATATTCAAGTTAAAGCTATCACTGGCAAGAGTAAGCGGATTCCAGAAGTACTTCTATACAATTTCTAAACATCATGAAACAACAGAATTGAACATTGTGCTAAAACAGAGACAGTCTAGACAAAGGAGATTACAGTAAAGCGTTTAAAGGTCATTTTGGAATTACTGGAGCTGTCAACCTTTTTATTTCTCCGGTCACCTTCCCCTGCTCTCTCTTCACCTAATAGAATCACCACACTCCCTCTGACATTTTGTTTAATAAAAAGCTCCTTCTGCTTCTGTACTGCTCTATACATGTGGTGAGACAGTTAGTCTAAATTTACCTATTAATATTTCAAACTGACACAGAAATGGAAAAAGAGGGGGGGGACTTAATTCCAAATCCATGTCCTCGATCCTCATTCCAGCCTCTGTTCTTCTCTTCCTCGATCTCTTTCCTCTTTACTTTTGCCCTCATTCTTTCCAATCCCCATTTCACTCTGTGCCAGCGGCATCACATCCTCCTCCGTTCGTCCCTCGCTCCACTTTCATTCTTTTATTTACAGCAATCATCTGCTCTGTGTGTTCATTGTTTTCCCTGCTCTCATTGACTATGTATGGCTGCTGTTTCTCTGCCAGCTACTGTAATTACCGACTGATGGGAGTGTGTGTGTGCGTGTGTGTGTGGGTACTTGCATGTGTATATTCATGTGTGCATTTCCCAGTGTGCATATATGAGTGCATTTTTGTGACAGTGTCTGTGGGTGTCTGCTCACAACTGTGTGTGCACTAATGGGTTAGCTTGCATACATATTCTTCTGGTTTTTAGAGGGCATCTCAGTGTACACATGCATGCATGTGAGGGAGCACTGTCTACCCATTTATCTCTTTGCCACAATAAAAAAACTTGCTGCTCCTCTTTCAAACTTATAGTCACTTCTTCCCCTTTTCACCCTCATCTCTGTATTATCAAGACTCATGACAAAGTCACCTGTCACCTGTGTGGGTGGCAGGTGATGGGTGGATAATGGTAAGTGTGACATTTTGTGAGCAATAAAATGTGATTTAAATGTATTTCTGTAAGATTGGCTGAAAGGAATAAATTGGCTTCATGAATAACAAATAAAAGGAAAAATGGGAACCACTATTCAGCACATGAAGGATATATTCTTTTTCACTTGAATGAGTATATAAAAAACAAAACAAAAAAAACAACTACAGCAAACAAATCACAGTGTACACGTGGAGACATCTGTGTTGAGGGATGAGGAGACTAATCTTCCTCAGATGAATACATGAAACGAACACAAATACAATATTTTCATCACGTTTTCATGTCCTTGTTGTTCAGTTGAGGCATAACACTCAAACAACCCAAAGCATCTCTCCTGATGGAAACACACACAGGCCGTCAAGGCCGCCGACCCTGGTCCTGATTCTAATCTGAGATGCTGATGTGGTAAGCCCCACCCATCTGCTCATGCACACAGATTAAAAGAACGTAAAGAATTATCTCAGATGATGATGCAGCTTTCCAGAGAGGCTTCAGTGGGTCCAAACACAGGGGTCTGGGGAGGAAGAACCTGTATAATACAGATGATTTACATTCTTAACTGAGTCTGACTCTCTGGTGTCCTTGTACTATGATAGCAGTTAATGGTTACACTGATATTACATCAATCTGTTGACTTTTTCTTTGATTAATCATTTAGTCTATAAAATCTTTTTGTGTCCAACCAACAGTCCATAACTCAAAGTTATGTAATTTAAAATGGCTTAATACAGAGAATAGCCCTGCAATAGTCTGACAATCTGTCCAGGGTGTACCCTGTCTCTCACCCACTGTCAGCTGGGATTGGTTCTAGCCCCCCATGACCCTTAAAGGATAAACAGTATAGGTAATGGGTCGATGGATAACACAGAGGATACAGTTGGAAACTTATTGGAACTTTTGTTTGATAGATAATTTGTTTCTGACTTTGACTTTATTTTTTGTCTTTGGCTTTTTTTCAGCAGCTTGTAATTTGAACATGCAATTCCTTGACAGTTGAGGATAATCACGTGGTAGGATTGAAAGCTACTGAATTGACCTATTGTGAATGAATTTTCTGCTGGTTGACAAATCAACGAACCATATCACCACTAGCTTGTAGTATATTATATTTCCTCATATTTCCCCTGAAACAATGCACAATATGCACCTTTACTGTCAGGACACCTTTAATGCATAGGGGTATGGCTGTGATGGACACTGAATAACCTACTAAATGAGTAGGTTAAGGTCTCTCACACAACAGAATTACCTGTATGATCGAGCAGTGAAAGCTCACACAGACCACAGTCACAGTGCTGTATCAGTATGCTGTCATTCATTTAATAGCTATACATACAGTATTAAATAGATAGCACAGAAGTATAGAGGAAAACAATTAGCTAATTAATTTGTTGATCAATTAACTGAATGACAATTGCAACAACTTGGTAATCAAGTAATTGAGTCAGTCACGAGTTTCAGCTCCTCAAATGAGAGGATTTGCTGCTTGTCTGTGTTTTATCATCATTTTAAACTGATTATGTGCAGATAGTCACTGGATTATTTTGAGCTATGACGAGGATCTTTTTCTAAGATTCCTAAGCAGATTTATGAATGTTTATTCATGATGGACATTACAAGACATCCTTAGAAAGTGGAAGTCACACTGAATCTAAAAATATCTGTATCATGTCCATCTTCAAGTTTGACCCTGAGGAGGAGTATCATTTTGACACCAACCAGGCACGGATGGTTTTAAAGTATCTTGACTGTCTCCATGAGTTGTGTATCACAGTCACTACTGCAGCTCCAACTGTTGACCGTGCATGTAAGTGGGCCACATCAGTGCCCAAGCACAGAAGACAAGCACACACTGGTCCCTTTCACCTTCCAAAGTATTTTTGCGTCATGCCTCTCTCTCTCTGCACCTACCCTGCTACTTTTCCTTCTCTGCACCTGACTGGAGGGGCAATGAAAACTGCCTGTCATAGATATACTGAAAGAAAAAATCAACTGCATTTAAAAAAGAAAGATGTTAGGCTGTTAATACAAAGGTATAAACTGAGTGTAAATACTCCGTGGCCTTGAGATGTTGTCTAATTTAGTTGTAAGATACTTAATAGATGAATGTACTGAATGGTTCACTTTTTCATCAGGAGGTAAAGACAGCAGATAAAGCCCTGCATTAATCTGTTAAAGCGAACAATGTTTGAGCAGGGTGTAAGGCTGTGCTGTAATGTACATATGTAGGACAGTGGACACAGGGAGGCAAGTCAGGACAAACACAGACACATGTGCATAAAGTCACACAATAAAGACACAGCCATATAAAGACACAAAAACAACAGGCATGTTCTTTCACAGTTAAAATTAGCACTTCTTTTCCAGTAGTTATTGTTCTTAGCGTTCTAAACAAGCTCACACACGCTGAGAACATAAAGGCGAAGACTGACCTTCTGAAATCAAAGCTCTATAGTTTCCTCTCCCCTCTGTCTCCGTATCCCTGCAGTCTCTCATCCTCCACCTTTCCTTCTTTGTCTCCTTCCCCTCCATCCTCCTTGTTCTCTCCCTCTCTAATGATCAGCCAGTGTGAGGGCAGCCAAGAATGTCTGCCATGGCTGACCTTCCTTTCGCCTCTCCTCTCCTGTTTATGTGGATGTGTTAGAATGACTGCGCTCCCCCTCATCTCTCTGTCCACTGTTGATGTTATTCATTCAGTAGAAGCTGCAGCCCTGCCACAGCTGCATAATTGACCCTGCTGTTGGAAACATGTAGGAACAATCATAATCTGATGCCCAGCCTTTTTTGGCCAGGCAAGAAAAAAAATAATAAATAGAGGACTGTGGAATTAATAATTAACTCAACTGTAATATTTTACTGTAATTTCTTCATTTTAACTCCTCTCTCACTGCACTGTTATAGTTTGAGTTTCTTTTATTCATTTAAAGATTCTCTCACACATTTCACTGTACAACTGTCAATGTGTAACTGTATTATTCAACTAAATGACGCTACAACTGAACATCGATGAAAGCTACAGCAGTAGAGGACAGTGGTCATTTCTGGCAATGAACTATATTTTATTTATGCTTTCTGTGTTCATTTTATTTTCTGATGCGGGGTTAAGAACATAAACACATCTCTTTTCTATACTGTATGCCTTAACACATCCAGCGGGGGGGCTGGAGTCTACCCCAGCTGACATTGGGTGAGAGGTGGGGTACACCCTGTACAGATCACCAGTCCATCACAGGGCCAACATATATAGACAAACAACCATTCACACTCACATTCACAGGAATGGAGTCCCCAGAGAGAACCCACACAGGAACAGAGAGAACATGCAAACTCCACACAGAAAAGCCCAGGGCAAACCGGGGCTCAAACCTTGTTGCTGTGAGGCGACAGTGCTAACCTCTGCACCACCATGCCATCTGCCTTAAAACATGTCTTATCTTTAATATTCTGTACATATATCCTGGTGGAGGAGCCCCAGACGTCACTGTGTTCCCATAACTTTTGAAATCAGACCTAATACATACGTGATTTTTTTTCTTCTTTTCAAGTGCCATAAAAGAATATCTTCATGTACCATGATGCATTGAGGCAGATGTAAATATGCAGTGCAAAATGCCAAAAAAGAGGGTGGCAGTTATGTTTAAAAGGTATTAAATATATTTTTTGGTGAAATTGAAGTTATCACATGTACTGTATGATTCCATGACATGCTTGGCCAATAACGCTGATATAACACAAATTTTGACAGTAGACAATGCTTCAAATATGGATGTTGCTGCAAAGAAGTTATGAATTATAAAATGTGGATGCTTCGCAGCAACTTCCAAAACACCTGCTGGTGTTTTGGAAGTTGCTGCGAAATGTCATGCTGTTGTGCTTCTGCTAGCTCATGTTTTTTGTGATGTATCTCTAACAGAATCTTCTTCAGGATTTTGCTGCTGAGGATAAACAGTTCTATGACCCGGGGGACACAATGTTGGTGAAGCGGATAAAGCTGCAACTGTTCTTCTATTGGATGGACTTAATAACCTCTAGTCCAGCCTTCCACCCACTGACCTCCCCTTCCTCTTCTAATCCTTTCCTTATATATGACCTGTAATTTCTCTCTCAGCTCCTCACCAGGCCAATCTAATATCTGATACTATCAGTTTAAGTCGTTCTGAAAATGCAGTGGGTGTAGGAATTGAGAAATGAACGTGGAGTAAACTTGAATTCCACCACTGCCTCCCAGGGTCTAGATGTATGTGAGCTCCTGTTTAATAACCTTTGCTTCTCTTTTATCTTTTCCCAGTTATTTAACTTTGACATTTTCTCTCTGTCCTTGTCCTAAACTCACACCAGTTTAAAGGCAGAATATACAAGCTATGACAAAATATTACAAAAAATGTAATAACAATTATGACAGAGACACACAAATGTACAAAGGAACAATGACACATTCTTATTCAATTCCTGAAAATCACACATGGCATTTCCGAATTGGTAAAATGCTTCCTCTGCCACCCAAAACTATCTTCTCATAGTTGATTTAGCTGCTTGTTGCACTAATAAGCAGCAACTTGAGGCATGTATAAAGTAAGAATAAAGACATTTGCTGCTATGCCATCTGTGCAAGAACACAACAATACAAAACACAGACACCAGCATTCAGTGTACAATACTGTCTGACAATGACTGACCTGAGTAAAAAAAACTCCACAGTGTACACACATCACAGAATACCAAGACAAGCTATGGTTGAAGAAATGGAGACAGACAGAGTTACAGCCTTGATAAAAACCAAACCTGCCAGTGTAACTGTGTCCATGGCTTTATTCCCCAACAAGGCCAACCCCCCCCCCCCCCCACCAGCCCTTCATTATGGAGGGTCACCCTGCCTGAAGTCACGCTCACAGCTTTGAAGGGCTCTCTGCATTAAGTGGAAGGGCGCAAATAAATGGTGGGAAGTAGTCAGTCTCAACCTTATGAGAGAAGCATTCATCACCATGGGCACAGAGACATGCCTGACTCTCCCAGCTGTTCAATTATATTGTGTGCTGCTCCTCTGTGAATATATAATATCACCAACAGCAATTAGATTTTTAGAAAGATTATTCTGTTGGGTATAAAACACTTCAGGAAACTTGCTGTTGCTCATTTCCAAATTTGTGTTTTGCAGGCTGCAGAATCTTTACATGGGGCATTGATGTAATGTAGCAAAATGGTAGTGTACTGAAAGTACAATTTTGAGGTACTTGTACTACTATTTAGATTTTATGCTACTTTAAACCTCTACCTCACAACATTTCAGAGGGATATGTACTTTTAGGCTGGAGCCTATCCCAGCTGACATTGAGCGAGAGGTGGGGTACACAGCCCATCGCAGGGCCAACATGACAAACAACCATTTACACTCACATTCAGACGGGCAGTTTAGAGTCACCAGTGAACCTAATGCATTGGGACTGTGGGAGGAAGCCAGAGTACCCAGAGAGAACCCACGCAGGGAGAACATGCAAACTCCACACAGAAAAGCCGGGGCTCGAACCTGGAACCTTGATGCTGTGAGGCGACAGTGCTAACCACCATCGTGCCATCCCATGGACACATTGAAAAAAATCAAAAATTAAGCATTAAAAGTGTGGCTTCCAACATCACACCTCGTAACCCTTACAAAAAGCAGCATCGAGCTGGGGCTCTTAGTTCTCATAAGTTTTTATCCAGATACTTTTAATAAGTCCAAACAGGTAAAAATGAACCAGTAGAGAATATAAAACCCACATTTTATGATACAACTTCGTTCTTCTTCTCTTCTTGATAAAATTACAAACAATAAAACTGGATTACATATTCTTCAGCACTTACTTTAGATACGTACTTTAGTGACTAATTTCTCTTATGGTGATAATGATTTTCTCATTCTCTAAATTTACATACACACTTTTATACAGCCTTATTTTCATACCTCATTTACACATTGCATATATGGTCTGGCACTGCCCTGTAGATTTAGAAATTGTAAACAGCAAACATCTGTCAGCTCATAAATATTTCAGAAGTTGAGCTATTTTCAAGCTCATGAGTTTGTTTTTCATGTTATCACTTTATCTTTAATGGTTTGTTCTGTTTTCTATGCTGTTACTTTCAATGTTCAGCTCTATTATCGGGGTAAATTAAAGGGCAGCTTAAGCAATTTATTATAATGTGGGTAAGAAATGTGAAAATCTGACATTAAAAACTGCGTGCTATATCTCTGAAGACCTCACTACACATCAATGTGTGTATCTGGCTGTGTACTTTCAGCAAGGACAATGATTTCAGAGCAAATCTAAAACAAATTACATCCACTGTGTGAAATGTTCTGGATGATATCGAAGTATAGCTTTGTTAGCAGCTTTGTAATGGGGCCTCACATATAAACACTGCCTATGGGCTTGAAACGTGTATGACACTTCTCGTGGAAAAGTTGAGATTTATAAACAAACTTGACAGGAGAATGTGCATACCTGTATGGAAACTCTGACCCACGCACGCAAACAGTTTGGAGACTGTGGAAACTGGTGAAACAGATGGTGAAGTAGTTGGATAGATAGCTTAGCTAGACAGATAGAGTGTTGTATTAATCACAAAGGGGGGATGTATAACATTAAAGGGAACTGCTGCAATAGGCAGCCACTAGATCAGTACCACCTCGATTTATAGTGAATTGAAGCCAGATTTTGTGATTCACAGGTTTAATTTCACTTTATATTTAACAAATAATACCATGTGATAAACATTCAGTGTTTGTGCTTGTGCAAAACTAATCATTCCAAAAGCACTTCTTTGTTTTAAAAGAGACCAACTCAAATCTACATGTATGATTTATTATTAAACTCTAACTAAACAGCCCTAAGTCCTCCACATTTCCAAACCAGAGCTCAGGAGAGAGGGTCAGGCCGTATGAAGCTCACACTTGGTCCCAGACTTTTTATCTCAACCACACTGACTATTGAAATGAGCATTAAAGCGCACCAAATACAGGTCTATATAGACCTGGAGAACATATTGGAATTATTTTCATAATCATGTGCAAATTACACAAGGCTGCTAGAAAATAACCCAGTACAATACTACGAAATATTACTAAATTTGATACTCTGTTGTTTGGGTGAGCTATGTTGGATCATAGCTGCTCTTCAATCCTGTATGTCACTGCCTCCTTTCCAACTTTTTTTAAGCAAAAGTAGCAATTCATGTTTTGTTCTTAAAATACTCAGTGCCCTAATTTAACTGCACAAGGACAACAATAAGCACAAAGCAGAAAAGTTGTTGTTCGGACTGTAGTGCACCTATTATTCTGGTTCATGTGCATATAGAAGTGACATTAAAATAGACACCTTATCAGTATGTGCTGTGTCATATTATACTCTATACTGTTGTACATGATGATACCAATCAGTTTGAGGCTATGTGTCCATGCTGTATTCTTTATCTGTATATCCATGTTTCTACATGGTGTGGATATGTTCATCACATTATGTGATGTGTGCTGTCAGTGTGTGTCAGTAGTGGCAGACATATGAGCAGCAGGTTGACATATATGTCGTACATAAGGACACTGGATAAGAGGGGAAAAGGACACATGACACTGCAGGAATCAACAGCCAGAAGATTGACTAATCTACCATGAATAGCTGGATATAAACAGGGGCATCTCCACAGGAAGACAGGCAGTAGATGGAAAGGGGGGGGCAGGCAAAGAGACAGAGGAACCAGGATAATGCTACCAGGCAACTGTCATGTATGACTTTGAATGTAGTTATCATGGTGAAATACTGGATTGCATTTCTGTCTGCAGATTTCAATTCTGCACCTTAATATTTTTAAGTTTAAAATTCAGGGATGGCAAATCTCGCAAGCACAAAAACTCACAGACAGGATGAAGCCATTCCTTGATAAAAAACGATGCTATACGAGCTATTTGGTACACTGTTCAAATCATAAAGGTCAGGATTTTTTTCAGATTTCTGCAATTTGTGTAGATTATAATAGCATGTTGATTATAATAGCATATGTTATAACATAATAAGTTTGTATGTTGTAATAACGTGGAAGCCATCTTGTTTTATTGTGAACACATCTTGCTATAATAATAAACTACATGATACAAGATCCATATTTCTTTTTCTGGTGTGGCAGCTATATCTTTCCATACAACTGTGTTCACGTTCTAGAAAATGTTTTACTACGTTATTTAACTGAAGGCACTTATATTAATGTATTAACAACATTTCAAAGTTAGTAGTATTTTTCTAGGTTTTACTGCCAGAAAAAAAGGAATAACTCAAGCACTGCAAACTGCACAGACCAGCAGTAAAACTAACTAACCTGCATGTCAGGGTTTGATCCAAAAACTGCTGCACCACCTCCTGAGCCAAACTGAATTTGAAGCCAAGACTAGAGTGACAGCCTTGGTTTCAATCTGCAGCTGATAGCCTTCATATAATTTACCATATAGCAGAGGCTCTATAGGGGGACAACTGACAGCATGGCCTCAGATCATGCTAACATACTGGAATGAGGCCTGCCAAGGACTTGATGTGCATCCAAGTTTCAATCAATGTGCCTGTAGGCAAAAAGAAAGCCTTGTAGAAACCAAGAAAGAATGGTTTGAAAACCGCGAGAGTAAGAAGGGATGAGAAACAAACTAGGTGAGAGGAAATGGAACAAAGGGATATGAAAGAAAGAATGGTATAATCAACGGAAAGAGGGAGGTGAGCGGCAGGTGAGAAAGAGAGTCCAAAATAGAGTGACAGTAAATCAAAGAAGAGAAAATAAGGGAATGGCAACTACAGAAAAGAATAAAGAAAAGAACGAATGTGAACGTATGAATTGTGTGTATGCATGACATGTGCTTAAGTGACTTAACGGGAGGTGCACAACAGGTTAGGGAACACATTCCTGTTCCGTTGGCCTGTTACCATAAAGAAGAATCTCCTCATGCAAATTAGAAAACTAAATGTGTGTACTGTATGCACAGACCGTAACACTGTCTGGCCCTCTGTGTAGGTTGACAGTGATATGAGAATTGACCAACAATATCATTCTATATTTTAGCCATTTCATTTAGGGTCTGTGTTTAAACCTGAACAAACCTGAACCTTTAATGGTTTTCAGTCAAAAGTAGCATTGTCTAAATGGTAAATGGACTGTACTTACATAACACTTCTCCAGTCATATCAACCACTCAAAGCGCTTCACACTACATGTCACCTTTACCCATTCACACACACAGAACTTATTATATATATATATATATGCAGTGTATGATGGGGCATTTTTGGCACCTTTCATACAAGGACTGCAATAAACAAAGGTTTGGAGATGGACCTCATCTCTGGCTTTTTATTGCCCATATTAATCAGTTATAAAAACAGCCTGACACAGGGCTTGTAAACTGGCGCAGGACATCTCTAATAACAAGATAAGCAATAAAGTTCAGTTCAATTTGTGCTGCTGATGTCCCACCCAGGGATTATAAAAAAGACTAGTAAGGATTTATATTTCAATTGAATGTACTCTAATTATTTACAGCCAGTCACACAGTAGGTTGTTATGTTAATTCCTATTAGTCAAGCTCTTGTCAGTGTTGTCATGGACATAATGATCTGTACCAGTGTTCACAATAATCTGGAGCCTGAAGTGCAGACTGAGCATCCTCACTCTTTTCTTGTCCTCTAGTGCAGCTGGGGAAAGGCACTTTTCTTAAAAACAGGACACATGTTTATTCTGTGCTGTTACATACAGTACAAGTTCTATTTCAAAGATGCTTTTTGGTTATCCTTAACATTTTATTATCCAGTGCAGTTTTTTTCCCAGTTTTCTGCATGACATTTTGATCTTGTTTTTATTTGCCTTGAAGTGAGATATTTTTAGAACATCCCAGACCATCCATTGTTTTTTAAATCTCAAAGTTATGATTTAATAATGAGTATCCTTTATGTGCAAAACAACAGATTCTATTTGCTCACATATCAGAGATATACAGTGCCTAACACCAGAAGTTAAAGTGGGATATGGTAGGTGGGGGACACTTAAGATCTGATATGTGTATAAAGAGACTACTGAAAACTTTTTTTCAGATGCCCAGGAGATATCTAGCAGGCTAAATGCCTCGACCTATCAGGGAGTCCAAATTCAGTAGTGTGAAAAGTGTTGTGACCCGGTTGTGACTGGCAATGAGTGCTGCGATGAGCCACAGCCAATGAGGGCACAAGTCACAGGATGAGGGAAAACCCTGGGGAGGGGTTGTACAACAACACCCTGGATGGCTGGTTTCTTGTGGATATCCATTTTGGAAGACAGAAAATCCTGCCTCGTGCATGGTATAATGTAATCTCTCATGTTTCAAGCTTTAATTTTCAAGTTTATTTTCATATACTTGATAATAGCGATCTTGAGATCTAGAGATCTTGTAGTCTCTGACCCTCTGTTGCTGATCAGTCATGTAGTGTGCAAACCCCAAGGACTTTAAGATTCCTGATTACAAGACAAGAGTTGTGTATGAACAGTACAGCATCCTGACTTTGACAGTTGTGTAGTGCCTACATGGTCACAAGTCCACCACTGATGCAGCCATTTAGTTTTAAGGCCTGGACACACCAAGATTAAAACTGTGCATTTTTTAGGCAAAAACATCTAATTTTAATTTTAATAACAGAGGACGTGAAAATTTATCCATGCTACTGTTCCACACAGAGTTCAATTTTGGATAATTTTGACCTGAGAATTTGTGCCAGGCGGCATGGTGGGACAGTGGTTAGCACTGTCGCCTCACAACTAGAAGGTTCCAGAGTCAAGCCCCAGTTCAGGGCTTTTCTGTGTGGAAAATGAAGACCTACAAGGAGACAGTGAAGATGAGGATAAACCTTTACACATCAATTTGACATATGCACAGGATACATCACAGGATAAAACTACAAAGTACTCAGTGAGTATTAATGTTCCATACATTTAAAAAAAAATCTGTGGGAGAAGTGTTTTTCATTCTCCCCTGTGGAAAGATATACCTATAAAAAAATGACCTCTGGTTTATATTGCAGAGATTTGTCAGCCAGAGAAATCCTGTCCACACATTCACACATATACACAGACACTCAGCATGATAGCAGCAATAGTCACAGAGAGCCCACAGATGACTCATCCAATGCTCCAGTTTCATGTTCATGTATACACACACACATACACACACACACACACACACACGAGATCCGGAGATCTCATCCAGCTTTGTTGGCCCCATGTGCCCTTTAATGCGGCAGAAGAACAACTGGTCCACTTAGCAATGTACGAGACCACAAATGCAGTCTTAACCAATCAGTTCAATTAGTTCATACTTCTAAACACACACACAAACACACAGAGATACAAGTGCTTATGCCTGTATTGGCACAGAAACAAGCCAGCGATCTGATTGGCTGATGCAGGCTCTGTGTTCTATACGTTACTGCAAATCTGAGCCACAGGTGATGGAGGAAGGCTGTGCGTTGCCGTGGCAACACAAAGCAGAGGGTGGGAACAAGTTATGGCGCTATGATGTGAGGAGACTATCAATGACGGAGGGTAACATATGTTTGACTCCATCGGACTGACGGACGGAGGGGATGGAGGGAGAGGATAGAGGGTGTCTGAGGTGAGGCCTGGACACTGTTGACGGTGGAGCTGAATCCTTCTTTGTCTCTATCTGTCCTCTCTCTCACATTATTTTCTCTCTTTTTACCTCCCATCTTCATTATTCTTTGTACTCCTGTCTCCCCACTCAATCAATAAGAGAACAGTGTGAGGAACATTACCAGAGTTCTGTAATATATCAGAGAATCACAGCACATAACTGATATATCTATATAAAATTATATACTGAATTTCTAATGCTGAATCACACATGAAATACAGTTTGAGCTATACAGTAACTTCAGTATCAACATGCTCACAACAAACATTTCCATGAATTTTAACTAATTTTCAGGACTGAGCATTCTGTGGTTATGTGTTTGTTGATGTGTATATGTCAAAGGTATGTATAATAAAATAGCTCTGGATTTATCCTGAGGGGAACATGAATGTGTGTGCATGTGTCTTGTCTGTTCATGGCAACCCACCCAATAGTTGTTGAAATATGTTACTAAAAACAGCAAATATCAACCTCATGTTCTTTATTTTCTAAGCCTTCTATTATTTGCTGTTCACCAGGAGAGAGAGAATTCAGCCATTCAGTCAGGTGACTGACTTTCTAGCTAACATGTGGCTGGTACAGGAAAAACAACCAGCCCTCTCCTCCTGATAGCAGAGCAGTGAATCAATATGTGCACACAAACAAAAAAGAATAATGCATTAGACTTAAGGAAGAATTAAAAATGCATGGAATAAATCTAAGAGCAAAAAATTTTGCTTAATTTCGTTGTTACTTGAAATCAATGTTAAAATATGTTGTTTTATTTCATAATGACAGTTACCTTGGCTTGAGATCAACTTCACACATTATGTAATCTAAAACAGTTCAAATATATGCTGTATTGTCACATGAGGTTGGTAGTGTTAAACACAGACATAATGTGAGCTAAAGTTTCAGAGCTTTTTGACTATCCACATAGCTACTGTCCACAGGATGTAAACACAACACTAAGAAACATGTCATCATTTGCCTATGGTGACATGTAGGGACAACAGACAAACTAAAAATGTGAAACATCAAATGTCCTTGTGGATTCATTATAAGCAGGTGGTTCCCCAGTTTCTACACAAGATATATTACACCTTACAAAGGTAAAACTTGTAATAAGCATCTTATAGCTGAGAATATGAGTTTATAAATTGTTCTTTTGACTGAAATTGATCCACATTTTGATGTAAAATTTAAAATCTTACATCACATAATTTTGAGATACTTTTCAGGGATGTTGTAAAATTAAAATCCTCATAACAGGTGAACATAAATGTAATAATATAAAGCCAAATCTTGACAACCACTAATATGCATCAACTGAAGCATTGCCATGTGTACAGATCACTCAGTTAGGGTTGCTTCAACCTAAGTTCCCCAAGGTTTGTTTCTGTGTCAAATCCCCTGAGTTCTGTTGAGGTTTCTTTGCCAAGTTGTACATTGCAAGAGAGTTCAAATTCAGTTAATGACCTTTACTGCACAGTGCTCCTTCCATCCTTCTTAATACCCTGTCTCTCTCCACTCTGTATCATCTAATAAGGCAGAAATGCCAGTTAAATGTCAGTTATGACATAAAGAAATGAAAAATATGAGAACTGAGTATTTTTCTTTTGTCATTAGTATAAAATGGCAAATGATGGATGCAAGAAAGGATTGAAATATGTGGATCTGACTCATCCCCATCATATTACTGATACACTGTTTGCACCTTAGCCTGCAGAGCCTCTTGTTACTGGGGAGAAGAAAAATGAGAAGAAAGCATGCTGATAAACATGCACAGAAAACAAAAAGACAAACTCACCACTGCATTCTTCTCTTTACTTGTTTTTTCCCTCCTTTTCTCTTTGCCGTCACACAGTACAGATCTTCTCGGTGTTTTCTCTCTTTACTTTTCCAATGTTTATAGTGTTCTGAGTTAAATCTGCCAAGAGGTGTTTTATCCTTTGTGGTTTTGCCTCCTGAGCAAGAAAAGCTGATGAGGATCCCGAGAACTTCTCCTGCTCCGTGTGTAGCTTTACTTCTCTGGAGGCTCCACAGGGTGAAGAAGAAGCTCAAGGCAGGGGGAACTTATGAGTCTCTTCTGTGATCTCCAAAGGCCTCTTGGGAAATTGCTGATTTATGCTACCATGAGGCTCATGTATGATGTGACTTTGCTTAGAAGCAAATGAAGTGAAGTTGCCTGCCAGGGGGTATTCCTGAGTCTCTTGCTCTGCTTCTCTGGAGGCCTCCCTGGCTACTGTTGCTATACTCCTGCCTCTAAGGCAAATGGAAGATGCTGGAGTGAGTTGTCTACTGGGTAGATTGAAGCACCAGGCTAGTAAGCATGTGTTACCTGCTGGGTAGACTGAGCACCAGGATATAGTGAATGCTATCACTGAAAAGTTCCCTTCTGTTTCGAGTGTCAATCTAGAAGCTGTGTCTGCTGAGGTATATAGTTGCCAGGTATATAGAAGGGTGAGGCTGTTGTGAGTGTGTAGCTGCCTTTCAGGCAATATCACCCTTTTCTTTCTGGTAATGACTAGCCCAAGGTGCAAGCTACAAGTATGGATCAGTACAATTTAGGCAATGAGAAGGTCAGAGCTGGCAGGTGGTAAGAGGTCCAAGGTCATTGCTGGTCTTCACGTTTGCAGTGGGGAGAGCTTGAGAGGCAATTCAGGTTGTCACGGTAACAGCAGTGAGAGGTCACAGGTGTGTTTTTGCTCTGTGTTCCAGTCACTGCGTTGGCTGTTTCGGTGGAGGAGGTAGGTGGTGGGAGAAAATCCCTGAGGTAAATAGAGAAATGTTGCACAAAGAGAAGAGTAAGAGGAACTGACAAAAAAAAATAAATTGCTGTTTTTCTTTCCTTTTCTATTTCTCTGGGAGGTAGACAGCTGAAGAGGTTTTCTCTGATTGGATCAGAGAAGGAGGATAGGATAATGAGAGGTAAAACTGTGCTGTATCAGTCTTGCGTATATTTTTCTATCTTATGTCTTTTGAAAAAGAAGAATGCTGGTGGTTGGTCAGTGTCCATCTGAAAAAGTCGATGCTTGGCTCCGCCTCTTAACATGTGCAAGGAGGTGTCTTCAGGGGCTCCACCTATGGAAGAACAACAACAGGTAAATATGACCACAGCACAACAATATTATTAGTATTGTAACTGGACCCCAATGGAAGGGTGTCCTTTAATATTACTGACTCAATGAGTTCTTCAACAAAACAGATCCGATTGTCATTGCTTTGCAAAATGACCTGCATTAACAATTTTCTGACCCAGCGCTCCCATCAGCAGGACAACACTGTTTTTCAGTGCATTTCAAAATGTACAGAATGCTAGCATTCTCACAATGACAATGTCATTTAGCAGGTATGTTAGGATACATTTTCTGGGAACAATTGATGTCCCTAAAAAATTTCCGATGCATCAAATGGATCTCACTGAGTAAGTGAAAAAAGTTAACTGTCTGTGGGAAACAAGAGGTCTCCAGTGTTAAAGTCGCAGCTTTTGTTGACCCAACCACCCTGGCCATTTCTCAAAGAGTTTCTGTAGCCCAACAACACTGTTGCACTTCCACCTTTGCATGTGAGTGACAACAGTCAGAATTTACACAGCCACAAGAGGTCCTTATCAAGTCAATGAAAATTTTGGTTCTTTGAGGCATTTGAACAAAAGTCCATTGCTGCCATTTCTCTGGCTCTCTAGCTCTATTGGGACAAACTGTAGCATACTTTAAAGTGGCTGAACCAAGTTGCTACCCCAGGGAAGGGTTCAAGTATCTAGGCGTTTTGTTGCTGGGTGATGTTGTGTTGCAGTGCTGCAAGAGTTAAGCCTGTTTAATCTTTTCCTGCCAGACAACCATGTGTTTTTTGCCTCTGTCAGCACTACCACTGAACTGGCTCCATTCAAATGAAACAGGGTAATGAAGGTTTTTTTTTCACACAGGGCTAAAGTCAGTCTGAAAGAAGTCATTTGAGGTGGTTTGAACGTGTCATTCAGATGACTCCTGAGCGAGCCAATTTCCTATGGCATTTCTACCTAGGAGGAGACCCCAGGGGAGACCCAGAACACACTAGAGGGATAACATATCCCATCTGACCAGGAATGCCACAGGTTCCCCCAGGAGGACCAAGTGGATTTATGAGAGGAAAAGAGCCTTTGACCGAGCTTTGGAAAATTAAAAGATGGATAGACTTCAAAAAAGAACAAAAACAGCGTATCCTCTATGTTGGGACATTTGTTTGATATCAAGCTGCAGCAGGAGTGAACTGACACTGAATTAAAATAACCAGTGCAGAACAGGACTGCACAATTAATTAAATATTGATCACAATCACGACTTTGGCTTCTCACAATTAAATAAACATGATTGTCGGCTATATTGATGTTTAAAATGTGTACACCGTAATTTGCTGCACAACAAATCAAGGTCTCCCTTGAAACACATCATCGTCTGTTGTTTGGAAGTATTTCAGATTTAGGGCAAGTGATGTTAAGCTAGAATAAATCGTACACAAAGAGTGCATGAGACTTGTGTGTTCTATTTATTTAATGTGAAAGTGCAATAAATTGTGTAATTGAATTGAATAATTGTGTAAAATAATTGTGATCTCAATATTGATCAAGATAATAGTGATTATGGGCAGTGCAGTGGTGCAGTGGTTAGAATTGTTCTGGGTTCTCTAACAGTGATTATCATTTTGGCCATAATCATAGAGCCCGAGTACAGAAAATGAAACATGGGAGATTTGAAAAGTCTGCATTGTTAGTCTTGTAATGGGTAATGGTAATGTCACTTCCTAGTCCCACCACCAACCTTGAATAAGCATGAAGAGAAACCAGATGGAAGAAAAGCACAGAATTTTATAGTCTTCCCTCTCATATTCTAAATCACAAGGGAGATGGAGTTTGTTCTTAATGCATGTAAATTGGGCAAACGCCAAAATTATACCAGTAGCAAAAAGTATACTTCATGTATACAGCAGTAAGTTGCATTAGGAGCACCAAAGTACTGTTTGGATCATGACAATACCTCTAATCATACTTATATATGCATCAATCTTTGGTGGCTCTTAAACTGTGTTTGCAATAACAAGTATTCTAAAGGAGGATTTCCTCTATGACATGTTCATGTTGACATGCTGGACACGTTGTGCAAGAAAAGTGTTTTGTGCACAGAAGCAAACATGAAGCAACAGGGGAAAATGATTTTGAGATCCTGCATATGTCACACTGTGCTGTGGTGATGATAGAAGCAAATAGTGAACAAATGCATAATGTTCATCCTGCAACAACAAAAGCTACAGTACTTGTTCAGTATGTAAAGCAGCTACTGGGTGGAAAATCTATTGTTGGCAACCCACATCTGAATGCACAAAATGTACAGACACACACACATGCACACACACACACACACGCACACACACACACACACACACACACACACACACACACAAACACACACATTCCCTGTTAATCTTCCTCCATCTGTGCAAGCTGCTCTAGGGTTGGGTTTCTGACAGGCACACATAATTCTCTTTGTGTGATTGTCTTTCTCATAAATGCAAACACAAGTTAGGTTCATGCTTAAGACATGCACACCATCAGTCACACACACACACACACACACACATATAGGTATGGGCTTTACTATCCTTGATGAGCCAAAGCATGTCCTCCATTTCAAGAACATTCTTAAGACACACATGTCACCTTTTTATATGAACACCTTCCATCCACCTGACTGAGCCTCAAGCACCCTTCACACTGTTGGTACCACTTATCGATACATAAACAGTTGGAAGGACAGGCAGATACACAAACTCCTACACTCACAAACCTGCCCTCACACACTCAAACAGAACTCACATATTCAATTTTACATTCACCCATTAGGGGTGGGTTTGGAAAAACTGAAACCTATTAATAGTTACATTATTGCATGTAATAAATGAATCCTAATTTCACAAATTTAAATATTCTAATGTCTTTATATAATAATGCAATACAATAGATATTTAAAAAATCTCCTTCTGAGTAACACAGGCAAACGTCAGCAGCGCATCCAATTAACTAACTGCAGGAAACAACAAATGAAAGAGACATCAAAATTAATCTCATGAGGGAAGAGGGAAGGAGGGAGCGAACAGGATGAGAGGAAAGAGTTATTTTGTACAATATGCATCATTCTGTAACCATGGGCAAAATGACTTCCCTCCCCCATCAGTTACAGTGACAGATTTACAGTACAGGCTGTTATCGCTAGTGTACCAGAAATTACTATCTAACTGCTGGAATGTAAAACAATTGATGGCTGGTTTGCTGCCAAATTGGCTGCAAAGTAAAAAACAAATGACCATCCGCCACCAAAATTAACAACCATTTGCTGGAAAGGGAGAGATAGAGAGACACATTAGATGAAAAACATGAAAAGAAAGGGGGGGACTTGGTGGCTCAGTGGTCTTAGACACATACAATGTATCCAGATCCAAGATTTAAAATTCAGGCTTTTGAGGCATGTCATTCCCATTTCTTGACAAGTAATTCTTCTCTGTCTCTCATTAAAGATATTCAAGCACAAGACTGATGAGTTTTAATATTTATTAAACTGTCACAAGGTTCCCAGGTAACATAAAACCAACAATTCCCCAACTACACTGACAAGTATTGTGTGTATCCAAAACCCGATAGAACTCCACATCAGGGAACCATAATGTTGCACATGGTGAACAGATACACCTAGGGTACGCGATAGAAATAGTACATAAAATATTATATCACAATACGGACATACATAGTGGTGTAATACATTTTCATTCTCAATGAATGACAGTGTCAGTCAGTTGACTGAACCACCACTTTTGTACAGACTGAAATAATCTCCATAACTACGAGATAAATTGCCATTAAATTTAATATAGACATTCATGGTCCCCAGAGGATGAATGCTGATGATTTTGTTGAGCTGCTGACTTCTGATGCTTTCAATAAAAATAATCGTTAGTTATAGACCTAAGCAAATAGGTATGACAGGGTAAGCAACTCATTGTTGATTTTGTCTGTGAAGATTCTGTCATCCAGGTCATGGTTACCTAAGAGGGGTTGAATCGAGGGCAACTGGACTTGGTTCAAGACACTTGAAGACATTTCACCTCTCATCCAAGACATTGTTGGTTTTGTTTATTTATGGGATTTTGACATTAATTACAGAATACTTCCAGCCCTATTCTTTAAAAAATAAGATTACATAATAACAAGAAAGATTTGTGCAAGCATGTCTTTGCAGATATGTGGAAGACAGAAAATTATACTAATTATACTACCTACCACTGACAAAAAACTATGAATGAAAAACAGTGCTGAGTTTTATCATCTAAAGTGAAAATATTTTTTCTGATCACAGCAAGAGGAAAATTAATTTTTATACCTGAATAAAAACATACTTATTTCACTGTAACAATCTTCTACATTCCCAACTTTTGCATATTGTTACTGTATACTGATGATTTTTGGACTGAGTGTGGGATGATTTTTATTCTGTATCTAACCCTGACATTTGACCTCGGAGACAAAGCAGGAGACCAAAAAGGGAAGTTATCCTCCAGTCATCAATAAACTATCATTGTGCTGTTTTTATTGTCCCTGAACCTGCTGACCTGTCCTCTACTACTACTGGCACACTAACCTGGAACAACAGTGTGCATGTGAGAGTGTGTAGTGAGCAGAGAGTCACTTGGCTAAGGCTCTGTTTCAGTATTTGGCAGCAGGTAGCGATGAGGCCATGCTGTATTTGTATCTGGGGCTTTTTTTGGATGTGGATAGAAGTGAAATCTAGGAAACACCCACCACTCTGCCTACACACTCTGCAGTGACAGCTGTTGGTACTCTGCCAAGTGTGTGTGTGTGTGTGTGTGTGTGTGTGTGTGTGTGTGTGTGTATGCACGTGAGGCCTTATTTCTTCCCTAGAAATGAGACCAGGCTAAATAAAATGTTTTTCAGTTGTATTCACTAAGACAAGAGACACATTTGCTCCGAAAAGGCTAAAAATGAGAAGAGCATAATCTGTCAATGTAATTAAAAATGTATGGCACTGCTTTGAAGCTGCACTTGCATTTTTTTTTTTTTTTAAATTTGGCAAGTAGCTGGGATGTAAAAATTGGATCCTATGCTTGTTAGTCAAAGTGTAGCACTGCAAAGAGCTGTGGAGACAGAGCACTAAGTGGTTATACAGTATATATGAAACTATAGGGGAAAGCAGTGAGACAGGGCACATGATTCTATGGAACTGGTGAAGCCTGTTTAGCAGTACAGTATATAGGACCATCATAATAATCTCATAACATTCCAGCTCTAATCTTATGTTGGGTTGGGTGTGGTGTCCCTGATGTTGGTGTGTATTTTTCTGACAGTATTCACATCTGACTAGAACATTCACACCTTTGAAAGCTGCCTCACTTTTATTTGAATGATATTAAAACAGGGTTCACAGACAGAGCTGGCAAACAAAACTGCAATAAAATAAAAGGGGCTATGCCACTGCATCAAACAGCCCTGAAATTATGTTTACTATTGTACAACTATACTGAGAAATATCATCTCTCTACAGCAGAACAAAAGTAGAGTAACAATATATGATACATTAAAAAGAAGAGGAATTCACTAGGTATAAATGCAATATCAATGTACAATATCAAGTGCTACTATTGAAAAAAATTAAATGCTATACTGTTATACTATTATAAGTCATGAGTCTGTGTTTCTCAAACTGGAAAGTATCCCTCAGAGGCATAGCAGTATTTTGTTAGCATGAAAGAACAGAATAAAAATGTCAGCAAATGTCATTCAGCTACACATGCATACATGTTCAATTTGCAGTGGACAAACATGCAATTCAACATAGCCTGTAAAAAGCATAAAGTTTACATTAAATTAATCATAAATGTTTTTTATGGGTTTAAATTCTTTTTTCAAGAAAATGCCTCTGGGAATTAAAAACAGATTTTATTATCAACGCAGAAAAATTATAGTCTAAGATCAGAACATTATCCCTATTTTCCATAAAATTAGTATCTAATCACATGGTTCTTACCAGGAAATATTTGAGAAAGAAAATAAAAAGAGGGAAATCAGTATCTAGGTTCTGACACATGAGCAGTCTGAGCTACTTGAGACTAGAGGGTCTGAATGTACTGATGTGAAGAAGCTGAGTAAGGCTTAATGATGAGAACACAACGATGATATACGGGACAGTATGGACTACAAACAGATCAGCATGCGTGATTATCAGTCCAGGAATTATGAGGAATTAGGATGACAAGTTCAACTGCAGAACAAGTCAGACTGTAGTTAAAATTAGAATTTTACAGTAAATGAAATGAAGGATCTATGCCATAGGAGCTTTAATTAAATGTAATAGCCTGATTTATACACCTGATTTAATATTAAACAACAAGGATAAAATTACAGAGCTTACAAATGTGAAATATCCTGCTTTCAAAAAAAGTCTGAAAATATTATCTAGTTCAAAGAGTGAGCAGGAGAGTGTTTGCTGTTTGCTTTGGAGCATCAAGCGTAATTGGAAGTCAGTTTTTACTTCATCTGCTTTTGTTGTTTGTGTTGGAGTGTGTGTGCCTTTTTTCGCCTCTGTTTTTCATGCTCCACTGACTCCACAACAGCAGCCTGGTTTCTTGGAGCAGGCACGTCCACCTGATATAAGCTTGCATAATCAAATTACAACCAGTTATGTGGAATTACCTTTTTATATCTCAACAACAGAGCATAACAAATACCAAGAACACTGATAACTGGCATTATTTTTTCAATTTATACAAAGACACAACCTGTAGATAATGAAATGAGACCTTCAAAGCAGTTTAGTTAAATGTTTTTTGCCACTTGAAGGTAGTCGCACAAACTGAAAACACTGACAAATTATCATCTTATAAACTTGATATGGCTAGCTATGGTATGATATGGTTAGCCAACAGCTGCCTATTTATCCAACCAAACATGGAGCAACATTAGCATTTGTTTAGTGTTGTGTTTCTGACCAGTGAACAAATGTTGGATTAGAGAGTGAGTTAACAGCAGGTGAAACCTTCAGCACCACGGGTTTGTGTAGTTACACACAAAACAGAAAACTTTCCAAGTAAGCTGCTTGATGAAAGCTCAGCACTGATAGAGTATCTACATTCTCAGGCTGTGTTCCCCAGTCCAATATTCTATCAACACACATTCACCCTCCTTTTGTGTTCAGGTCAACTTTGACCCATTTCAAGTTACAATATTTCATCAATAATAATGAGGAAGTATGGAGATGTAGCATAGTTCATCAGAGCTTTTTTATGGACGTAGCCTCATGTAAAAAAAAAACAAAAAAAACACAAATTTTGCATTTAGAAAATTAGCATGCCGGTAAATGGAAATAATGAGCTAAAAGTTCAAAGGCTCTGTAGAGCTGAGGCAACTGGTAGAATGGTAATAAATCCCTGAGAGCCCATCACACTGATTCATCGATTTTTACTGTTTGGGTATTTTAGCCACGGTTAAATTATAAAATGTAAATGAATAGTTTATTGCAGCTTATGAATGTATTTACAAATGCACTGGTGTAAACAGTAATAGTATTAGATGGCAACATCAACACCCTGACAGATGACAAATCAAATAGATAGAGAGCAGAACAGGCAGAAAACAGTATGGAAAGTATCAGGACAGGTTGGACTCCATTTACTGCACAGCATGTGGTGCCTGAGGACCAGTCTGACACTATTTACTGTCAGGAAACAGGGACAAGAATGCCATTGCAGGGTTCAAAAAAGCTACAATATGCAAGATGTGGGTATGTAAATTTTATAGGGATGGTTCTATTTTTCTATTACAACTGTCAGTTCCTCTATCTAAATGAGGTAAACATAGAAAAAAGACTTCCTGCTGTGACGAAAATAAAGACAAGAAAGCTAAATATGCAGGAAGTGAAAAACTATAAACTTATTAATCATAAACTCACTCAGTACTCAAAGTTATGAATCCACACAGAATAAGCACCAGACTCTGCAGTTGCATCTTCTGAGTGTTTTAACATCTATCAGCTGATTGTTTTGCTTTTCTGACGTACAGCCTCACCACTCTCATTTCACTTCATAAAGTGATAATATGTCACAGTTTTGTTCACAGCTTAACACTGTAACACTGCTGTAGAGAAGAATACAAGTTAAACCAACCTTGAACCAAACATCATGGATGATAAAAGATCACTCATTTCTTCTTGTGTGCAGTTATATTACCAGTATTTCAGGCTCAGCTGTAAGATAACCTGTAGGCAACATATCATTGAAAATTATTTTCACATGGTCTTGTTGTAATTCAGTTTCTTGAATTGAATAAACAGACTAAACTGTTATTTATTAAAAGGAGAACTGCTCCTAGATGTACTTATCTAATTATAATTAGTGGTGTATATATATATATTTTTTTTACCCTTTTTTATCTACAGAAAAATGTTGTCCATCAATTAGCTAATTCTTCCATCTGTATGTTTTCTGTGACAGAATGTGGTTCCATTGGATGGCATTCATTGTTGTTCACTGTGAAACCTATCCAGTCTGTGTATGCATACTATGTATGCAACTAACGGGGGAAAAAAACTGATAGTGTAGCCTTATAGAGCTTTAAACCCTGATAATTTAGATTTTCTATAGTAACACGTCTCTCATGAGTGACTGTAGACAGACAGACAGCAGGTCCTGCATGTTTCATACAGCATAGAACCTCCTATATCACCCCCCTATAGAGTATGACCTCAGGGGATTAAACATGCAGGGCCATGCGAGGACACACAGAGATATGTACAGTACGGGGGAAGCCACTTGGAAACATAGACAAACACACACACACACACACACATGCAGGAAATGGGGATGTTCACTCATGAAAGCAACAACACACGCAGCGGCTATTATTCACACCAATGGGGAGACACAGTACTTGTGTATGGGTGAGGACATGCTCACTGTATAGTGTGCAGAAATCTCCCGACTATCGCACATATACATCAGCCCATATGTCAGACTGAGTGTAATATGGGTGACTTTGGATGCTGTAAGCTTTGCCAGCAGCCGAACCAAGATCAGGACAGAGGGAAAGGTAGAAAAAAGAAGATAGAAAAAGATTAGCAGGGGAGGAGAGAAAATAAGGAGGAGAGGGAGGTGGGAAGGGATGGGGAGGAAGAGCAGAGTGCTGGTGTGAAAAGCTATGTATATGGTTTCGCTGGAGACATCTTCCTATGGTTGCGTGGCAACCATATGAAAGTTGTGAAAACTGAACTCTGCAATCTGCTAGAAAGGGAAAAAAGTAGCACTCTCTGCTTTTCAGGCACTTCAACAACTCCCTGTTCGTGCAACACATGCACACTTATATACATCAACCTACACACACACAAATTGTACACAGCTTTCAGAGCCAGAGTGGATGTGGTTAAAGACTGATGAAGGAGGAGGATGATTGCTTAGGGGATGGGGATGGAAAGAGGAGAGATGGAGGAAAAGGATGACAGCAGAGAAAGAGATGAGAGGAAGGAAGTTATCAAAAGAAAAAGGTTGAGGTTGCTGCTAATTATTGATAAATACCATTCAAGGCATGCAGGAAAATATCGCGTTCAATGCAAAAATGCCTTTGAATCATCTCGAAAACCTCACTCATCAACACCCAATTTGTGTGTATTATTTTCAACAAAATTTGACACCATCTCTTTGCATGAAGCAATTTACTTCAGTCACATCAAATGAAGATAAACGGCCTCAAGTAATGTCCCTGGCACAGTGTGGCAGCAGTCCTTGAGAGCTCAGTATTGTTTTGATCAAGTGAGCCAAAAAGCTTTCAAATGTACTTTAGCCAGTTACTTTCATTGGGCAGCAAAGCTCATAGCTGACAGAGTGTCATATCATTCATCACTGAGGTGAATACTTAAAATTGTATTTTGAAGTGTAGTCACCTAGGCTTTAGTGTGACAAAACACATCAGCCACACAAAAAGAGCATGAGTTCTTAAACAGTCAAATGCTAACACACACTTTTCCTGTCTGGGTGTAGTTTTGTATATTTCACCCAAAATCTCCAAACAGATGCCTAAATAAAAGTGTAGTTATAATGCAGAAAAAATGGTTACCTTTAGTCATTAGGTAATTTAGATGATAGCTAGCAAAATGAGCTATCTTGAGTCCCAGCAGAGGAGTGTATTCTGCAGGTAGCCTACTGGTCAACCCACTGTGGGCAAATCCATATGGCGGCATTATGCACAGAAGCCACACACAGAGTAGTGAAATTACATTATAATTATATTGTTTAAATAAAATGCTGAACATGGGTTGCATGCATTATTGATGGTGTGCCAAAAGAGGATCAATCTAGGACCGCAGAAGGACTGCAGAGGCCATTGCTGAACAAAAGTCACATAGTGTTGCTTTAAAGCTAAGTTACAAAACATATTTAGTTAAAATTAATTATAAAAAGCTAATCTGCCTCATCAGGACTACATATGTGTGGTTTAACCAGATATGACTGACACAGTAGCCTGCAACTGACCACTTTAACTTAGGTATGACATTGTGTGTTTATGAAGGAACCCATTGTTCACAGGAAAAAAGCTGAAAATGAGAATCTTCAGGGCCTATACACTGTGCAAAATGGGCTATCCAAGCTAAAGGTTGACAGTTTCAAAAACTGAAAATCTGTTGCCATTAGATGATCTTGTCCTAAGGCTGAAGATTAGATGTTTTTCCCGTATTCCAACATGACAAAATGAGCTGAAGGCAAACAGTAAAAGTCAAAGTCATTAGTCTCATTACCTATTTTTAAAATGTACTCAAACACTGCAGTGATGGCACCGATAGCACTGCTGTCATTAATTCAGCGCATATAATCAGTGATCACTGATTAAGTGGCTGTTGCAGACTAATCCTTCAACCGTACCTTCAGCAGACACCCAATCAGCAGCATGGCACCTCTGATTTAAATGCCATCACTCCATGACTGGGTTTTTCTTACTGGTTCACAGATGACATTTAAAAGCTAAATGTGCTCCTGATGAAGACTGAGCAACAACATATTTCATATATGTGGGCATAGTAAATCCTGAACTTGTATTATGACTTATTTAATCTTTCACAATGTCTGTTCAACAGTTGCCAACAAGAAAAGAAAGCCATTTCTTTTCCACACCCAGATTTTTCCAGCAATGTACATGTGACCATGACATGGTCTACCTCCTGTTATGTCAACCCCCTTTCATCCCCCCACTCTCAAAAATCCTATTCAGTAATAGAGATCACATGCAGTTAAGTGTTTGTCTTTTTGAGAGGTCAATGACCCACTTTGCAACTCTATAGCCAGTCTTCAGGGCAGACACTTACTGGCTCTGCTATTCTGCAATCTATACACAGTGTTGTCCCACATTCCAGCCAGGGTTACGGCTACCCCTGCTGCTGCACACTGCAACACGTCAGGTTTTGGTCACAACCCATAACACAGACTGACCAAAACCATCTCACCAACACAACCATGTTGCTGCATTAGCACACACAATAGGTTAATTTTTAAAACCACAAAAACACAATCAATGGTTTGAACTATTTCAACAAATTATATTTGAGTTAACTGAGTAGTTGCTAAAGCACACCCCCAAAGGTAATCCAATCATAGCTTAGCAAACATTTCTAGGTGCAAAAGCTCTGTCAAACTTTGGATTTTTAATAATATTACTAGTTAATTACAAGTTAATTAGTTTACTTCCTACAGCAATAACCAGGCATTATAGTATGTTCCAAGGAAAAACATATCATTATCAAAATCAGTTTGTAGAGTTACAGATTACATGAAAAAGCTCTGTTCATGACTAATGCATCTAGAGTAGTGTTGTTCCACTAGGTGGTATGTATATGCACACATATATTAGGCTTGCCACAGAAGAAAGGAAGACTATGGTACCATGTTGAATGATACACAGCAGTATGTCTCAACTGTTGTTAGGTTGAGTAAATCTACAGTGTAAATGACAGCCATCAGAAGGACAACCTAAAGACAAGACTCAGTCTAAAAGAAAGAGACTGCTCAACAGTTATAAAGTGGTCACCATCTTAAAACTGCACTAATCTAGATTTGTGTGTATATATATATATATATATATATATACTGTATGTTTAATCCAAGCCACAAAAAAGGAAACTGTTTGGGCTTTATACAGCTGATACTGAGCCACTAAAAATGCCTAAATTGACCCCGATCCTTCCAGTCAGCTCAGGACATCACAACCAAACACTGTTATCTACCACGAAACACTGGCTTCACTGCCACATCATCCGTCTGAGAAAAACAACTTTGGACAACTCAAATTAGGTCATCACACAGATGTTGCAGTGCCAAGGCAATGCCACCTTTGACCTCAACCTAATGATGAGTTCATCCTGCGGTCAGCTGTCAGCTGGAGTTTTGACGTTCAAATCAATCATGCAGCATCAACCAATCAGGAAGAGTAGATGAAAGACTCAGGACAAAAAGGGATGATGATGGGAACAAGGGTTTACTTGTTTTGTGGCCCACCCGTATTATCTGGGCTTCTCACCAGATTATCCAAACCTACCCCATAGCACTTTATGGTTTTTGTAAATGAGGTCTGGAAAACAACAACAGATGACCAAACATTGCTCAAAGATGCTGGGTGCTGTGAGCTGCTTCATTAATGCTTCAGGCTTCTGAATGATGTTCTGGAAACGAGCTGGCGTGTTTGTTGGACTGTCAAAGATTTTGGGGCCCCAATCATTCCTCGTCAGAACAGGACAAATAATGACAAGATTAGTCTGATGAGCGCAAACAACAAAGGGAATTCACGCACAAACAAATTAGTGTACACAAAAGCTATACAAAAGATACATAAAGATGTACGCATGTACCCCCCCACCCCACCCCCAACAGGCACAGACATACAGGCATTTGTGCATATTTGTGGGGAAGTAGTAAAGGAGCATGATATCTGACTGCTCTGTTTTGATCTGGGAGACGAACGTCACAAAGGCTTAGAAATCACAGATGTCTCTGATACGATGGCAAACACACACACAGACAAATACATACAGGTTACAGACTGAGTCAGTGCACTGTGGAAACAATGTACGGGATAAGAAAAGGATGTTTTCTTACACCTGACAAACAACCTGAGTCCTTTTTAACTATGAACAATGAGTCATATTAGTTATTGGTAGGAAATTCTTTTTGCCTAACATTAAGGTGGTATTTAAATACAGATGAGACATTTCCCAATGTAACGCTCTTAGCTGTCAATAACTCAACTTTGATGGTATTCTCTTCTCAACATAAGCATGCTATGTGTTTCCAAAGCTCAACCAATACATCACCACAGCTGATATTAATCCTTTTTTTTTTTTTTGCTTATCACTGATATAAACATGTTAGGAAGAATTCAGACCTCATCTTTTGTAGATATAATTCTAAATGGTTTTTTTGAAATCTTAGCAAACTTGGTTAATATTAAAAATTAAACTTTCTCATTTACATAAGTAACATAAGTAGTTAGACCCTTTGTGATAAGGTACATCCTGTTCTTTAATTGTCCCACAATTTACACTACCTGTCCGGTCAAAAACAGGCCTTAAAGTCCAAGGAACTCTCTGATCTCAATACTTTTGTAGAGGACAATTTACATGTTTGATTTTTAATACATTTGCTATGTTTTACCTCATGTCATTATGGGTTATTGAGCAAAAATGTCTGTTTTATCTATTTAAAACAAAAGGTGAAGGGGTCTGAATACTTTTAAAAGCTATTGTATATCAGTATCAGCATATATATTGGTAGATAAGTAATAAGAAATTAAGCTATCTTTGCCCCACATCTCTACCTATATAGTGCACTGCTGTGCCTAAGTAGAGTCAGTACATGTTATACTGACAGCAAACTGTTTCCAAAAGAACTTGCTGACATTTACGGACACAAGCCAGGGACTTGGACACAAGCTAGGGACCAATCATCCCTGGCTAGTTCCCCCAGGTGAGAGTGTCTGATGATCAATGACCTGAAACACTCTGTGACCCTGAGTTCATCACTGAGGATGAGTCCAAGTTGCTACAGGTGGTATCTGAAAACGTACCAAAGCTGTTTAATAGAGCTTCACAGGTTTTCAATTTGACTGGCTCAGTCACACAACTGTAAATCCACACACACACCTGATGTTTCCACCTACCCATTTAGTGGAACTTTCTGTCCATAGTTTCACACTGTATGTCAGCATAAAATTGCTTCAAGGCAGAGGCAAATGATAACTGGGACTAAGCCTTCAGCCATGTGATTCAAATTTCTTTTAATGCTGATGACGTTTAAACTGATTCTGTAGCTGACTTCCCAACAAGTCTAAAACAATCAGATGAGCAGAGATAGAGGGAAGAAGATGCACACAAGAAAATGAAACTAAATGTTGACTTTTTTCCAATTTGCTAATGGCCTCACTATGTTTCATTTTCTCAATTAGAAAAGACAGAAAATCCATTTAGTCTGATGCTTCACAGAGAAACTCAAATTCGACTCTGAGCTTCTACACCAAAGGGTTTGAAAGCCCTACAGAAAGCCACTGAGATAGATATATCAAGAGGAAGTTCAAGTCAGTTTCAGAAACAGCTAAGCCTTCTGATTTTTCTCCCGCCTCAGCAGTGAGCAGCAACCTTTCTTTTACACTGTTTTCAAGTCTCAAGTCTCAAGTGGCTGTAAATCATTTATATGGGTGCCAGATGTGTTGCTCTGTTATGGCAGTTGTTTCCAATTACACAAGCTACAAAGAGGATGAAATGCCCAGAGAAATGCCTGAAACCACAACATTCACTGTCGAGGATTTACAGTCTGAAGAAGTGGGCAGAAATTACAAATCCAAATTACAACTTGTTTGCCTTAACTTATATAGTCTGCAAGGTATTTTAAAATTAACATAATACGTGGTCTGCTAGTGACAATATATTAAAATACAGTTCCTAAAACTAGGTGTCACATTCATTATGAGGGGTTCATTGGTTGTACACATCTTCTTTTACCAAGTAAGTGTTGCCATCCACAGACAATAAACATGATGGTAATAGGACATACAAAAAAAAATCTTTTGACATACAGTAGTTCAAAGGAAAGAGAATCTGTTTAATTTGCGAGCTCATTTGATATTCACTGTTAATTGAATTGAGTGCATCATCACAATTTCCCACTCAGGTGCCATTAAACCATTATAAAAGAAGAGAACGCAATACAATGATGTCATTAACGGCCAAACCTAAAATGAATGCAAGCAATGTGAAAACATGGCAGATTCATGGCTTTTATGCTTGTTTTGTATTTTTAATCAAAGGGGCTCTCTTTCTCTGCCGCCTAACATGGTTTGTTGGAGGAGCAGGTGGTGGCGATGGTCACTTGCCAAGAGCTTCAACCATCATTGTGTTTACAATACAAGAGGTTATAATATGTCCTCTGAGCATATTATAGGTGACAGAACATGCCAGCCAGGCCAGGGCTAGTTAGTTAGCATGCCAACTTCTGCATGAAGAAGTGATAGAACTAGAAGCAAAATGTTGTCAATGCTGTTCAGATAGCTCTTGGCGAGTAGGGGAATGAAGTTTGATGATGAACTCGTAATGTAATAAAAAAATGCATTATAACGCTAACATTGGCTATGTAGCAATAGCAAAACTCACAAATAGCTTTTAAGGAAGGCTCCACACAGATCGGATGTTTTCATCTGATGCTATTTTTGACCTCTCCAGTGGAGCAGAAGCTTCCATGGTCTCTAAGGATGTATCAGTATCATCAATTTCACAATATTGCGATAACAAAAGTGACCAAACCATACCAAACAATAAGTCTTCTGGGCAAAACTGTAGTTTTGTTACAGCCACGGTGAAGTACAGTGAAGGGAAGTGAGAACCACTGTCCCATGTGTGCCCATCATCCTTTGTGTGGAAGCATTTCGGTTTTCCTTTGTCACAAAATGAGAGAGGAAAACGTGGCAGATAAACAAAAAACAATACTCAGACACTGCCAGACTGTGGTTACCTTCATGTTGGGAATGCTACTGAATGTTTGTTGCACAATTAATGCCTTGTTCATTGTTCAATAAACATATTTTTTTCTTCATTTGCCTTTTTTAAAAGCACTGCGATAAATATTGTATTGTGGACTTGTTATAAAGGAATTGTCGTATCATGAGATTTTGATATTGTTACATTGCTAATGGTCTCCATTACATTTTGTGCATTTCATTTTTATTGATACATCAATTTTTCTACCTCAGTCATGTGGAAAGGTTTACATAAAAAGAAAAAAAAAAGACTTTCACCTGAACCGACAGCAAGCCATCACTCTTCCAAAAGGAGAATATTTACTGGTGAGTGAAATCAATGGGGATAAAATCATCCTACTGCAGATTCAAGAGTACAGGACACAGCGCTTAAAGGCTCAGGGCACAGGAATATTATTTCTCCATATAACCCATGGGTAGTTTGGATACCCCAGATCCAAAGCATGGGAAAACAGCTGTCTCCTTTAGTTAACAATGGATTCCGATGCACAGCTGGGCTGAACATAAATCATATCGCTTGTCGGAAACATTGCATTGCGACTGAAGTTGTCAGCCTTGGGCCCAGAAGCTTTCTTTTCTAGCTCTGATCTTGTGTGTGAACAAGACTGAAAATAAATTGAACATTTTGTACACATCATTCTCCCTTTGGATCTCTCTTTTTACAACTGCTATGACAATAAAAGGGATTTATTAGTTGACTCAACAAAAATCCCCCTGGCAAAAAAAAAAAAAAAAAAAAAAAAAAAATCAGAAATTTTACATCGAAAGCTATACTTTGAGGTTCCCTGTAAAAAATGTCACTGTCATACTATGAGGCACTCAAAGTGCTAAGCAAATGGCATTTGTGAGGTCATTCACATCCTAGTTTTAGAGAGATAGGGTCAGTTTCAATATCCAAACTATTATGGCTATGCTATTGAGACTGTAAGCATGGTTTTAGAGCACACTAGTACATACTTGGTTAATGACCCTATCCTGTCGTAATAAAGTCTTTACATGGAGTTACAGAGAAATACGTATGCCTGTTGTACATAAAGACATTAAGACAATGTATGTATTTTTGAATGCGCTCTGATAAATTTGGAAGGACTGTATTTCTAATATTAATATTTAACAGAACATGATATCTTTATCCTTAATAGATTTTATGCTGATGCTCAACTAAGTTAATTTGGGATTTTACATGATCACTATTTGTGGAGTTTCTGCCATAATTGTCTTGGCAGATATGAGTAACACAGATGTCTAACTGTTTCAGGTTTTCCGCAACTGAGATTTATATCATTTATATTTAGTCACTTAATGCATCTTTGTGCATTGGTTGGTTGTATAATTGCTCAAAAGCTCAGTAAAAACCCATCCAAGAAGCATTCACATGGATTGAAATCAAACTGCTAGATCCAGTTCAAGAAGTTGTTTGAGATGTATTCTAGCCTGATGTTGAGCCATTTCTTCAAGAAACATTAAGAAACTTGTTATTGTTGTGACTTAACCGTTGAGGTGCAGAAGTTCTACTTTTGGAGTTTTGTCAGATGCATTATCACTACCATCTGGCATACCAGGGCCACCCCTGACTGAATCCAAGACCGATCTGGATTTAATCTCAGTTTTAAAATTTTGTATCACATTTGTCACTATTTT
>NW_026117077.1:0-19005 GCF_001640805.2 Lates calcarifer
ATCAAATGCTGTCTCCAGTGAACGGAGAAGAGAAGATGAGATTTCAGCCACTTTACTATGAATATTGGTCCAATTCTAATTTCATGAACTGTAGGGATGGATGGAAACAGTCCGTGACCGAGGGAAACATTTTCCCGTCTGTGAACTCACAGTGAGTCCCGCGTCTGAAAGTCTTGCTGTCTCGGATTCTGCTCACGGTGATTCCCGCGTCTGAAAGTCCTCCTGTCTCGCTTCTGCTCGCTCACTAAGCTCAGAATGAAAACTGCTGTCTAGTGAATGGAGAGGAGAAAGTAAAATCTCAGCCAATTTAATAAAAGTGTTTGTCAAATTCTAATGTTCATCAACAATCTGGGTGTATGAAAGTGGCCGAGGGAGATCTTTTTCCCTTCTGTGGACTCACACTGAGTATGGTATCTGAAAGTCTTCGTGTATCCGCTTCTGCTCTCTCATTAAGCTCACAATTAACGACTGCTGTCTCATGTGAAAGGAGAGACCTTCTTTAGAGGCTGCATTTCAGACCAGTGTGTGAAAAAGCCCGAAAATCCACGTATCGCTGCTCAATATCTAATGTTTATCAACTTTCATTTCCATGAATAAACAAAATAGACAGCAGTCTGAGGCCAGTGAGTCAACATCTGCGTTTTACTTCTTTCTGTCGCTGATAAAGCTCACAATTAACAAATGCTGTCTCCAGCGAAAGGAGAGGAGAAAATGACAATTCAGCCACTTTAATATGAATGTTTGTTGAAATTCGAATGGTTGTGAATGATCTGGGTGTATGGAAACGGTCAGCGGCCGACCGGGATATTTTCCCTTCTGAGGACTCACAGTGAGTCCCGCGTCTGAAAGTCCTCCTGTCTCGGACTTCTGCTCACGGTGATTCCGCGTCTGAAAGTCCTCCGGCTTCTGCTCAGAGCGGTCCCTGTTCCCTGTCTCGGCTTCTGCTCGCTCATTAAAGCTCAGAATGAAAAACTGCTGTCTAGTGAAAGGAGAGGGGAAAGTAAAATCTCATTCACTTTTATATGAATATTGGTCAAATTCTATTGATCATGTACAGTCGGGATGTATGGAAAGTGTGAGCCGCCGAGGGGGATCTTTTTCCCGTCTGTCGACTCACATTGAGTCCCGCGTCTGAAACTCCTCCTGTCTCGGCTTCTGCTCGCTCATTAAGCTCAGAATTATCAAATGCTGTCTCCAGTGAACGGAGAAGAGAAGATGAGATTTCAGCCACTTTACAATGAATATTGGTCCAATTCTAATTTCCATGAACTGTAGGGATGGATGGAAACAGTCCGTGACCGAGGGGAAACATTTTCCCGTCTGTGAACTCACAGTGAGTCCCGCGTCTGAAAGTCTTGCTGTCTCGGATTCTGCTCACGGTGATTCCCGCGTCTGAAAGTCCTCCTGTCTCGGCTTCTGCTCGCTCACTAAGCTCAGAATGAAAAACTGCTGTCTAGTGAATGGAGAGGAGAAAGTAAAATCTCAGCCAATTTAATAAAAGTGTTTGTCAAATTCTAATGTTCATCAACAATCTGGGTGTATGAAAGTGGCCGAGGGAGATCTTTTTCCCTTCTGTGGACTCACACTGAGTATGGTATCTGAAAGTTTTCGTGTATCCGCTTCTGCTCTCTCATTAAGCTCACAATTAACGACTGCTGTCTCATGTGAAAGGAGAGACCTTCTTTAGAGGCTGCATTTCAGACCAGTGTGTGAAAAAGCCCGAAAATCCACGTATCGCTGCTCAATATCTAATGTTTATCAACTTTCATTTTATGAATAAACAAAATAGACAGCAGTCTGAGGCCAGTGAGTCAACATCTGCGTTTTACTTCTTTCTGTCGCTGATAAAGCTCACAATTAACAAATGCTGTCTCCAGCGAAAGGAGAGGAGAAAATGACAATTCAGCCACTTTAATATGAATGTTTGTTGAATTCGAATGGTTGTGAATGATCTGGGTGTATGGAAACGGTCAGCGGCCGACCGGGATATTTTCCCTTCTGAGGACTCACAGTGAGTCCCGCGTCTGAAATTCCTCCTGTCTCGACTTCTGCTCACAGTGAGTCCGCGTCTGACAGTGCGCCTGTCTCGGCTTCTTCTCACAGCGAGTACCGGTTCTGAACGGTACTCGCTGTACAGTTCACAGACGGGAAAATGTTTCCCCTCGGTCACGGACTGTTTCCATCCATCCCTACAGTTCATGAAAATTAGAATTGGACCAATATTCATAGTAAAGTGGCTGAAATCTCATCTTCTCTTCTCCGTTCACTGGAGACAGCATTTGATAATTCTGAGCTTAATGAGCGAGCAGAAGCCGAGACAGAAGGACTTTCAGACGCGGGACTCAATGTGAGTTGACAGAGGGGAATTTTTTCCCCTAGGTCACGGACTGTTTCCATCCATCCCTACAGTTCATGAAAATTAGAATTGGACCAACATTCATAATAAAGTGGCTGAAATCTCATCTTCTCTTCTCCGTTCACTGGAGACAGCATTTGATAATTCTGAGCTTAATGAGCGATCAGAAGCCGAGACAGGAGGACTTTCAGACGCGGGACTCAATGTGATTCGACAGAGGGGAATTTTTTCCCCTAGGTCACGGACTGTTTCCATCCATCCCTACAGTTCATGAAAATTAGAATTGGACCAATATTCATAATAAAGTGGCTGAAATCTCATCTTCTCTTCTCCGTTCACTGGAGACAGCATTTGATAATTCTGAGCTTAATGAGCGAGCAGAAGCCGAGACAGGAGGACTTTCAGACGCGGGACTCAATGTGAGTCGACAGACGGGAAAAAGATCCCCCTCGGCGTCTCACACTTTCCATACATCCCGACTCTTAATGAACATCAGAATTTCATAAACATTTCTATTAACCCTCGCATTGTCCTTTTGGTCAAGGTGACCCCGTGTCCATGCCCTTGTGTGTGTGTGTTTGTAGTAAGATTTGTTGTTGTTCATGACATTTGTGATTTTGAAGCGGTTATCTTTTGTTTTTGAATAATAATGAAAAAAAAAGAATATAGGAAAAGATGACACAAACACTTCATATATGACAGAGCCACTTTATTTTAAACATCGACAGCCTGTATACCAACATAAACACAGATATGGGCATCAGAATGGTCAAAACCATCTTCCAGAGATATCCAGACTCTAAAAGGCCCGACATTGAGGTTCTACAACTCCTGGAGGTATGCCTGAAATATAATGACTTTGAGTTCGATCAGAAGCAGTATCTGCAAGTGGAAGGGACCCGTATAAAACAGTTGGACAAAGTGTGTTGGAATAGCTTTCAAATTGGTTGGTTGGAAGGGCTTTCAACAGGGACAAACATATTCAAATTTCAGCCTCCTAGCTTGAAGTGTTGTGGAGATACAACATATTTTCTCTTATTGGCCTCCAACTTGGTAGGTAGGTTGGAAGGGTACCCAACAAGGACTAACTTGTCAAAATTCCAGCCTCCTAGTGTCGAGCATTATGGAGATATGACCCTGTCCAGTGGATGACCAGGGCACGGCAAGAGGACGACACCAATTGTTTACCACTGCTAGTGATTTGAGAGCAAAAATGAACAGGTGTTGACTCTGGACTCGTCCCTTTCAGGAGGCAAAACTGGATATGGTGGACTGTGGACTGAAGACTTTCCTCGTGAAGGATGTGTTCAAATGACCTTCTGCCTCAGATTGTCTGATTACCCCCCCCAGCTTCAGGAGGATGTCAGCATGCATACTGACTCTCCTCAGTTTGCGTATAAATGGCACAGAAGTGTGGATGATGCTCTCCTGACATTGCTGCATTGCGTCCATACCCATCTTGAGAAGCCCAAATCACTTATTACACTGGTCTTTGTGGACTTTTCAAGTGCCTTTAACATTGTGCATTTCCACCTAATGTGAAGAAAACTGCTCCAAATGGATGTAAACCCACAGCTGATCCTCTGGATCCTCTCATCCTGGTCTGAAAACAGAAAGGGTCATTTCATACTGATACCTTGGGATAATAATTGATCACAGACTCATCTTTCAACAAAACAATGAAACCCTGTGTCAGCAGTGCCTTTCCTGACCGCTTTCTATAAATGCTTCATTGAATCTGTAATCACTTTCAATATCTCAGCTTGGTTTGAGTCATTATCTAACATCAATAAAAACCCACTAAACAAAATCATAATAATGAGCAGAAAAATAACCAGACTGGAGCAGGAACTACTCACTACCATTTTCGATAGAGAAACTAAACTAATAGTAACACAAATGGCATCAAACACCACACACACATTATATAGCTAATACAGTCTTCTATCCTCAGGCCAAATATACAGGTCATTCACTTTTATGGCATAGTCCTGAGACTATCATCTATCTTCCTTAGCAGGGTATTGCCATTGGACAAAGTGTGTTGGAATGGCTTCAAAAGTGGTTGGCTGGAAGGGCTTCCAACAAGGATGAACATGTTCCAATTTCAGCCTCCTAGCTTCAAGGTTATGGAGATATGACCCTGTCCATTTGGAATACCCTGTCCACCCATTATAATGTATTTGAAGTGGACACGCTTTGTCCAATGGCAATACCATGCCTTACCATTGGACACCTGTCCACTTCAAAAACCCTGACCCTATGATAAGGTATTGCCTTTGAACAAAGAGTGTCCACTGGCAATACCTTACAATGATAAGGTATTGTCATTGGACAAAGTGTGTGCACTGGCAATACACTACAATGTGGCCAGGGTATTTGAAGTGGACAGGTGACCAATGGCCTTAGGCTGCCTGTCCAGGGTATTACCATCGGACACCACTGCCTGACACTTCCTGACCTGACATCATCCTAAGCAGGGTATTGCAAATGGACAAAGTGTGTTGGAATGGCTTCCAAACTGGTAGGTTGGAAGGGCTTCCAACAGGGACAAACATATTCAAATTTCAGCCTCCTAGCTTGGAGTGTTGTGGAGATACGACATATTTTCTCTGATTGGCCTCCAACTTGGTAGGTTGGAAGGGTACCCAACAAGGACTAACATGTCAGAATTCCAGCCTCCTAAGGTTGAGCGTTATGGAGATATGACCCTGTCCAGTGGATGACCAGGGCACGACAAGAGGACGACACCAATTGTTTACCAGTGCTAGAGATTTGAGAGCAAAATGAACAGGTGATGACTCTGGACTCGTCCCTTTCAGCAAAACTGGATATGGTGGACTAAAGGCTATCCTCGTGAAGGATGTGTTCAAGTGACACAAGTTGACAAAGAATTCTCAGAAGCAAGAACATTTATTAAACACACAAAACATACAATAAAGGAACAAGAACAACAACAAGAGGAACACTCAAGAGCACTGCACACAAAAATCTATTTCAAAACTTACTTAAGAATATAAACTATGTACAATTGCCCTGAATGGTCTCAAAGTTATTTCTGGAACTTCAGCCTTCTACAGGCTATGACCCGCCTCAATCTCTCTTGAGTAGCTTTCTTCAATGAGCGGTGGCAAAGTGAACACAAGGGAATTTTGCTGAGTCTGCAATGGAAAATGATATTATTGACTAAACAGATAAAAATGTAATTTATAGAACTGACAATAAATCATTAGCAATAGCAGTTACTAGCTATGAAGTGGTAAAAATCAAATGCTAACAATAAAAGAAATCAAAATGTAAAAGAGCTAGAAACAGTTTAAATGTAAAATCAGCTGCTGAGGTTTTGACTCAAACAGTTAAAATGGAGAGAAAGAGAAATAAGTCTTAAACACTGCTTAAAGATAAAAATAGCTGAAATTATTGTTGAAATGCAAAAATTTGAAAGGCAAAAGTAATTCTTGAAATTTAAAATGTCTGAAATTAGCTGGGAGAAAGGGTAGATGCAGAAGCTGAAAGTTAAAACCAACAGCTGAAGCATTCGTTTGAATAGCAAAATTGTAGATAAAGTTGAACATTTTAAAAAGCATGAAGAATTGAAGAAAGTTGATTAAGCAAAAATGTGAAAAGGTACATAAACTTTTTGATAGTTGAATGGTTTCTGTAGCAGAAAGTATGCAGGAGTAGTTACAACACAAACAAGGGTGGAAGCAGAAAGGTAAACAGCTAAATGCAGAATCAAAAGTTAAATTGTAAAAGAGGCAGAAACGGTTGAAAAGTAAAATCAGCTGCTGAGGGTTTGACTCAAACAGTTAAAATGGAGAGAGAGAGGTATGAAGTGTGTCTGGGTGTGTTTTCTATCACCAACTGAAATTAACTGCCAAGTTACTCCTGATTAAAAACTGCTCTAAAACTTGTTTGAAGTGAAAACTGTTGAACTGTGTGTGAGTCCACGTCTTCTATGTGGTGTGGAGACAGTTTGTAGCAGGATTTTGACAGAAAAGTAAGTCAAGAGTTTGATAAACAGCACAGACATCAGAGATCAGCTGATCACAATCACTTTGTGAGTGCGTTTGTGTCCAACTGCACTCACAGGTTGCCATAGCAACATCAAGGTCTTAGCCTCTACAGAGTCAAATTTTGCTCTGCGCACCTCTTGAACTCCTAATAATTCAAAAACCATAACTCCTATCGATAATATCTGGTAACTACCAGAGACTTTACTGAACACGGACATGTGTTATTTGTGTAGATAAAGTGAAAAATGACCACAGTATGGCAGTTTAAAAACTGACCTGGTTTGGATAATGTCTGAGGAGACCCAATATGGAGCAGTTGAGGGCTCCTCTTGGTGATCAGAGGCTGCTAGCCTCAAAAATTGTAAATCCTATGGCTTAGGGAGTCACACTGTGTGACAGAGCACAAAATGATCTACAATTTGAGGTATAAATTATGTGTGAGAAGTGAAAGGTGTGGGCAGCAGAAGAGGTGAAGCACAAAAATTTCATAAAAAGTTGAAGGCCTGAAAGCTAGAGTGGGTGATCTCACTGCTGACATCACCCACTCTAGCCAGCGCCCCACCCCCAAATGGCACCATGGCAACTGGTTGCTGGGCAAAAGTTAGTGAGCCAATAGTGATTGGCTAATCACAGTGGCCAACCCTGAGCCAGTTTTTCTGTCAGCCATGTTGTCCTCTTCTAGCAGGACAAAAATAGCATCTTTAAGGTACATCATCACAAGTGTTACTAATGAAATGTAGTGGAGCAGAAAGCAGCATAAAGTAGTACCTCACCATTGTACCTAGGACAGTACTTTGTCACTTTCCACCCCTGTTGAAATTCAGTTATAGAAGTTATATAGACTTGCTTTGTGTGTCCAAAGGTACCCCAAGTAATACAACAACAAGAACACACACACAGGTTTGCACAGGTATACTTGTCAGGACATTGCACTGACTTCCATTCATTGTGGACAAAATTTGCTACTAAACTAAATTTCTGTGCTCAAATAACCCAGCACCTGGGATGTCTCACACTGTCATATTCTATTATTATAGGCACCCCAGGTACCTTTAATCATGTTTTATAATGGTCTTTCATTACCTTTCATTCATTGTCTGGAGAGCCAACTGAAGCTGTCATAATTCTGCTAGGATTAAAAAATGCTTACACATTGAATAACTGTTTAAATAGATAAATATTCCATTAGCAAATAAATAAATGATAGGCTGTATCAACCAGTCAATCAGAAGCCTAAATAAAGATAACATACTCACCTGTATGACCTTTTTCTGTGTATTTGTCATTTCAGAGTGGCCTTAAAGAAACTTTTGTGGATGGTGCCAGAAACACCATATTCTAAACCGCCACCCATCCACCTTTTTGTGGTGGCAAAGGTGGAGCAGGCGAAGGTCCTGTCTTGGACCTTCCATGAAAACACTGCAAAAGCTGCAGTGACCAAAAAAAATGCTGTGGTGGCCGTCACAGATGGGGCCTCCACAGCCAAGTTCACAGTGTTTGAGGAGTTGGCCCCCAAGGTTTCTGAGGGAAATACCTATATAATCAGGGGATATACACTTAGAGGCACCTCTCTAAATATAACAAAGGATACACTGTTTTTCCGCTCTACAAATATCAGTGTGTCTGAGGAACTCAAGAGGGAGGCAGAGGCTCTGTTGGCACCAGCATCGCTGCTGACCCCCCTGAGGGCCTGCAGTAACCAACAGGAGCTTCTCACTATTGAAGGAGAAGTTGTGGAGGTAAGTTAATTCTCTAATTTCTCTCTTTTATTCTAAGAAACTGGCAATGATGCCATCAATTCATAATTTTGCATCAGAAAGGCCACTCTCAAAGGGAAATCAATTTGGGGAGCACCTGAGACTGACCCATCTCAAACTCAAGGTCTCAGGTTATGGGATTCAGCTCCATTCAACCACATATACAAAGCTTGAGGTACAAAATAACACAATGAAAAGGCTTCAGTAATTCATTTCATATTTAACAAATCATGTCAGTGCACCAGAGATAACCTACAGGCTTATGAAAGAAATCAGTGACTTTTTATTTCCCATATGCACTTAACCTTAAAGTTACTAAACTAAATGTTTTCAAAATGACAGGAAAGGTCACAAAAATTAGTGCTGTTGAGGACAAATGAAGGATGCTCCTTGTTTTCATTGTTGGTTGTTGTTGTTTGTTTGTTGTCATTAGTATATAGTGTTTGTAAAAATTGATTTAGTTCCTTATTTAGTTATTAGTTAGTTCAATTTGTGATTCTAAATAAAAAATGTATTTTCTCTTTCATTGTTCAAATATTTTTCTTGTCTCACAAAATGATCTCATGTTTCTGACTGACTGTCCAAACAAGCAGCATAGTTTGCTGAAGTCATTTTTATCTGTAAAAGATTACTATCAAATGTATTTCATTCTGAGTCAACAAAATTATATTGCCATGTGCACAAAGAAGAGAAAAATGAGGTGTGACATGTGAGCATCATTGGGATTAGACCCCATTATTATGTCATCATATTTGAAAGGGGATGAGGCTGTGTTTGGTATAGGAAACCCCCCAGGGTCTAGACCCTGGTGGTGGTGATGAGCTGAAGAAAATCTAACATGATTTAAATTCATCATGTTGTGCAGTTGACTGTTTAGTTTACTACACACTCAAATGACTTAACATAATCATAAGTACCAGAATAGCCTTACAATCTGTCATGATAAAAACCCAGTTGGGATGTTAATACATTGTGTTAATGTTGTTTAACTTCATAAAAATGAATTAACACCAATATGTACATTTTAACACATTTATTTATTTAGTTATCAATATTTATCACTATTCAATATTCAAATCATATCACACCAGTATTTAGTATTACTAAGACGCTATAGTATCCATTCACCAATGAGATAGCTGGGAGCACGGGCAGGAAGCGGAAGTAAGGTCACGCCTTCCCAGGCTGGAGCCAATCACGCACTGGGGACAGCTCATCGCAATTTGCATACAGAAAACTACCAGACAAGGGCTGCGTAGCTGGCACGGTGCGGCCTCAGTTTTCAGTGGTGATTAACAGACGTGTGTAAAGAACTGACAATACACACTCACTTACTATTCTCAGGTTACCTGAACATTTCTGCAGTTGTTTTTCTCTGGCTGCACTATGATAATTTCCTGAACAAATTAACGTAAACTAGAAAGAGAGCTGTCCAGACCACCAGTGGTGCTTCTCTAACACAGACAATGATAGCTGACCAGAATTCCTTGTACATAAGTGAGGATGTAGCTAAATGTAGCTTGAACTTAAATTTCATGCATCTAAACTGGAAAACTGGTTAAAGTTAATATAAATAGAGAAGGGCTGTCAGTAGCCGTTATACCCAGCAGTTGGTATCAGCAGCCGAGCTTGGAAAGTAGGTCTCAATACAGAAGTGAGAAGAGAGTTTCACAGGTTGATTGTATTTTTAACCACTGTTCTCAGTGCTTTACTATGTATGTGTGAAGAGGAGAGATGACTTTTTGATGAATAATTTTAATAATCCAAAAACATCTTGATTTTTAAAGCAGCAATTATGTAGCAAATAACAGTTATTAATCTAAATTTGAAGGAGCAGTTGTAGCAGAAACAGGAATAAATTACAGTTTATCAATAAAATATACAAACATGCTTACAAATTATATCATATCTCATGCATGACCCTTTTTATTAAGTAACTTGAAATCTCTAAATAATAAGATATGGAGTCCAGTAGTCATCCGTAGTGTTTGAACTTGACTTCTGTAAGGCAGGGCTGAACAACGTATGTTACCATCAGTCATCATCTGTGTAGGCATCTCTCTGTCACTCATTCTATGAAGGTGTTACAGTAGGCACAGAGCCCAAATCATACTGTGTGGGTTAAAAACTGCAGTGAGGATTCATGGGTAAATATCAAATGAATGCAGTGTGTCAGGATAGGGCAACAACAAAATGTAACATATTTTATGCTCATAAACAGATGAAGGGTGACACATTTGTGAACCCAGAGCTTTTGACATTAGAACATGGAGTACATGGTGTCTTTTGTTGGACAGCATTGATCTCAGTGGTTTCTACACAGAATTGTTCAGCCTTACCACCAAAGGCTTCTCACACAGTGGTTAGACTTGATTTAATGTGCTCAGTAGTTCACGACTCAAAAACTCCAGCAGAGCTCCACTGTCATATCATATCAACATGATCAGTTCAGGTGTATGTTATCCAACATTTGAATGTGTTTTTCAAAATGTAATTCACCTGTGTGACTTCAGGTGAGAGGAGTAACATGGGAACAATCACATCATTAGACAAGGCCCATGTGAAAACCCTGAGCTTCAGTTTCACACACATTTTACCACTGGAGTTCTAAACAGTGTAGGACTCATGTCTGTACCCAGAGCTTTAGATTAGATCAAGGCTAAGAGCACAAATGTGAGAAACCTTTAACATACATAGCAGCTGACACCCCACACTAATGATTAAGATGACTAAAATCTGGCCTCTCCTCCAGGTTAATTAGTTGACGTGCCTGTGGCACCTGAACTAATTGACCTGTTTTCCCTCTCTATCTGTTCTCTTTATCTATTGATGAAGAGACAGGTGGGCGGTTGGGGGGGTGGGAGGAAAGGAAATGAAATGAAAAGGAAAGGAATAAATTCTTATGAGATGCAGAATAAACATATCTCAGTTGGGTAGAGGTCAACAGTCCAAAAGATCCTTTAAACTGCAGAGCTGTTTTCAGAGACACAGTCATTCTGTCCAGGGTTCATAGTTTGTTCTGTCATGATGCTCTTCAGTCAGTAGTTGGCACAAACCAAAACTGTCAACAGAGGACAGTGTCAGCATGAAGATGGACTGACCTTTGAACTTTCCAGTGGCTGTAGAGCTTCTGCTTTCAGTCATCTGGTCAGTGTCAGTGAACATGGAGGACACAGAGGTGTAGAGACCTTAAAGAGAAAAACAGTGGGAAACTTTCTCTCTGACATTTCTTTAGTTGTAAATGCAAACTGCATGCACCAACAGTGTTTCTGTTGTTTTGATCATCAGGAGATTTGGTATGGCAGGAGTAGGAGAATAAAACTGCTACCTTTAACACGTGTTGGAGGAGGAGCTTGATGTTGCAGAGAGGAAGCACACAGTGCCATCTCACATAGTTCACTAGCTTGTGGAGCTGTGCAGTGGTCTCTACTGTGAAGTGGAGAATCACAGTGAAGGAAGACCTGAAGGAAGAAGTTCATGTACATAACTTTATTAAACTCCTAACTGTAACATAAAAGTCAAGAGCAACAGTATTACTGTAATATGAACAGATGAATGAACAAACATCAAAAAGTCCTGTTATATGACAAAAACCAACCATACCTTCTGCTCTGTTGTGAGGAAGCCTGAGCACTGAGGAGGAACAGAGTCTCTGTGTGGTCCAGCACTGATGACTCTGCTGTTGATAAGCAGTCAGGATGGTGCTATGATGACTGGTCTGTGGCAGGATGATGTCTTGGCTGTAGTCAGCTGATCCAGTGTCTAAGAGTCACAGAGAAGGTGAGGCAAAGGTTGGCAGGAGTTATCTCATCGTCTGCTTTGAAGAATGACTGGGACTGGCAGGAAGTAGAACATGTCTCTGTGTGGTCCAGTACTGATGGATCCACCTCAGACTGACAGTTAAGATGGTGTTGTGGTGTGTGGTCAGTGGCAGCAGGATGACGTGGTTGATTTGAGCTGATCCTCACGATGCTAGAGGAGGTGTGGTGAAGGCTGATAATGTGTGGTCACAGATGACACAGGAGAACTGTGTCTTTGTCCAGGGGAAAAGAAAAGTTATCAAAGCTACAGTCTCTAGCTATAGTCCACCCACCCTGCCACAGAGGGCACTGGGACATTGGGTGGATGGAAATGTGGGGTATCAGCTGGAAGGTATCAGAAAGTGTGTGTTACATTGAGAACACACACTTTCTGATGTATTCCCAGTGTTGACAGCTGTGTACAATTCTGTACTGCACTGTAGCAGTACAGCTTTGTACACAGAAACATGTACGTGTATATATACACTGTAATGCTGTACATGTACATGTTTCAGTAGCTGTATAGGACTGTTGTGTTTTTAAGCAGTTGTATGGTTGTACAACTGCTCAGCTTTACAGCAGTTCTATACATCTACTGAAAGTTTTGGCCTGTGTATTTACCAACCCAGACCCAAAACCCACCCTGATAAATATACAGGCCAAACCACAAGGGAAGCATAACTCACTAACTCTTTCAGTTACCTGAAAGATTATATGACCTATAACATTATCCAATACTCTTAACAGTCCTGATTACCAGTTAAACAGTAAAATTAGATTTCCTTTACATGGACAGTTACATTAGTTCAACAACAATGTTACCTAAAAACTACAACATGACCCTCACTGTATTTACCTTACCTTACTCACTGGAGGAACCTGAACAGAATACATCACTGTGACAATATTTTACCAGGTGACATACAAAGACAGTGTTATGGTTGAGGGATAAAAATAATAAGCACTTTGTCAAACATTGTGTTATTCCTCACAAAGAAACCTTGCAGTTTGTTATTTTATAGGGGTCCTCTGGTCCTCCCTCCCCTCACAGTCTCAGTGAGGCCCCCGAATTTAGATCATATTAAACTGCTATGACTGTCTTCTCAAACCAAACTGTTATTAGAACATTTAACTCTCTTTCATCACTATCACTTAGTCTATACTCCACTGTAGTATGCTTTTTAAAACTCACTGTTTTGTTCTACTTTTCTCACAATTTCACACAAAGTTCTCATAAACTACTTTCTCAGATCTCTGCACTGAAAATGTGGATTTTAGATTCAAATCATTTGCATTTTTCTTTACCTTTCAGACTCAGCTGACAGTACACAGTACACAGGGTCGTGATAGCTGTAATAGGTTTTCATCACACCAGAATGGAGACATCTCTGTGGTTGTGAGATGAAGATCAGGTCCAGCAGTGTGTTCTTCTCTGTGGTTGCAGCAGTGATGAGTTGTGTGTATCCTCTAGACTGAAACAGCTCCAGTATCGGTTTGCTTGCGCTGGTTAAAAGATTCTCGTTAAAGTCACCACGGACAATGATGGGATGACAATCCAGGATCTCCAGTGAGTCCAACAGGCTGCTCAAGTTAGACAGGAACGATCTCATACTTACAGTACACCGCCAGTAATACAGTAGTCTGGCGGTCTGTACACTGCTGCAATCAGTGCACTCATGGGAGCTTCAACCTTCAAAGCCACAAACTCAAGGTCAGTTACATTATGAACATACTGTTTCTCACGAACCTGAATGTTGTCTTTGACATAAACAGCAACTCCACCACCACTTCTGCTGGCCATCTGTGGGAACTTTGTGTAGGACGGGTGTCTGTTGCGTTTGAACATGTTGTAACCTTGTAGGTGGAGACTCTCAGCAACAAAGGAGCCCTGTAGGTGAGTTTCTGTGAGAGACAACACATCTGCTAGACACAGTTCATGATGGCTCTTTATGTTGCTAACATGAGACGGCAACCCTTCTGTATTGTGGTGAACAATGGCCAGAGTGTCAGGCCTGCTTAGTGTTTGTGTGATATGAAGAAGAGGCATCATATCGTCCAAACTGACTTGTCTCATGTTCTCCAGTGCTGCAGTGATTTCTGTGTTGGCATAGATTTTACTCTCATCCATGTCCAGTAGGTGCAGTTCACTGAGAGAGGTCACTCAACTGATTGCAACATAAGCCATGCCGGGTTCAAAAATGTGCTTCAGTGAGACGACAGCTGATGTTTCTGGTCATACCTTGAACCATATGAATTGTACATGCAAAGGCCAGTTTAATGGAAAACTGTCTGTGAACCACTCCTTTCTGTTTCAGATTCTCCTCTGCTCTCTCTATGTACACAAGGTTATCATGTACTCCTGATGCTCTGTTACTGCTGTTCCTTCCAGCTGTTTCATCATCCATCTTTAGTCCAAGCTTAGTGACACATGAAGATACATGATGTTGAAAGGTCACCACTCTGACTAAAGTAGCAAATGAACCATTCACTAATCCTTGAACACATCAAGGTTTCTGGTGAGCATAACACGAGCACCTTCAGCAACTTGCAAAGTGTCTGGTAATTCATTTCTGCCTCCTTTCACTGGTTTGTCTTGCTGCGTCATTCTGCCAGATCGTGGGTACTTTTTATAGTCATCAGCATCAATTGTAGTGATGTGACACTGAAGCTGAGCCAGTGTTGCAGAGTTGTGTGCATCTACTTGTCTATTAGTAGCAAAAATGTGCAGGACATCAGTTGGACAAAGTTGTGGGTTCAGTGACAGCTTGTGACAGCAAAGCTCTGTCTGCGTCAGACAGCTCATCAGACTTTTCCTTCACACGGATCCTGTTCAACACTCTGCAAAGGCAACATCATCTTTCTGTTGCATAATCTCAGTCAGAGTGATCATCTGAAAGTGTTCCTGCCACAGGTCAATCTGTGATGGGTCGTACACACACAGAGGTTTAGACTGTCGCACTGGTGGGAGCTGATAAAAGTCTCCAACTGCAATTACTGACATTCCTCCAAAGGGTTTCTGACTGCCTTTATCTGTTTGAGTCTTGCATCCACGTAGGCAAAGAGGAGCTTTGACACCATAGACACTTCATCAGTGATGATGATTTCAGCATTTAGAAGCTCTGCTCTGACCTCATCCAGCTGATAAACACCGTCCTACAAATGGAGGTTTCAAACTTCTCGGCAGCTTAAGGAGAGAGTGCAGTGTAGTGCCAGATATATTAAAGGCTGCAGTTCCAGTGAAAGAAGTCAACAGGACAGTGGGCCTTGATATGTCAGCCTCTTCAGCATGTCTGGGCAGTTTGCTCAGTATCTTAGATGCCTCTGAGTAGATGCATTTGATGAGATGTGACTTCCCTGTGCCAGCACCACCGTTGATGTAAAAGAACAGCTGCTCTGGATTCAGTCCACAAACACGTTTTTTGCACCATCTCTCATGCATAAATACAGGCTGCTTCTGGTTCAGATTCTGGTACATGTGACGTAAAACCACAGATCAGTGACAGGGGGCCGATGGCCTGGCCTCTGTTTCAGCATACCTGTTGACTGTAGTCTGGGACATTTTCTTGAACACTGTCATGATCTGCTCTGCTGCCTCCAGTCATAGATACACTCCAACCTGTCTGCTTCAGATTCCTCTGTTCTCCTCATACTCTTCAACAGCTTCCTCAATCTTCTTACTGTTCATTTCATAATTGTCTTTGTTTCGTTTGACAACGTCTCTGACGGCTCAGGAAGGTCAGAACCAGGCAACTGCACGTAGCTGCTGTTATAGAAGGACTCGTACATGGGTAAGAAAGGCCTTTTCAGTTCCTGATCTGAGCGGTAAGGAATGTATAGTTTTAGAAGTGTTCCATAAAATTGGCTCAGGATGTTTTTTTCTGTGAGCAGCGGTGAAATCTGATGACGGCAGGCTTATCATTTTCAAATCCCATGTCATTTAGCAGGGGCAAAACATTTTTACCTTTTCTCTGCTGACCATAGACAAATCTGCATGTGGACGCAAAGTCATCCACACATCTGTTCAAACTCTGGTGTTTCAGGTCTGGATTTGTATTTGTCGGTCAAAGATGTCATCCACACATTTGAACACTCTGCTGTTGTGCTCTCCAGGTACGAGAGGGGGCGACTCATTTTCAGTGGGTTGTCATCGGTTGTATGAACACGACAGCATGTGAACACTGTTTCATGTGAAGGCCACAGGCACAGCTCACACGCTCCTGATCACTGATCTCTCTCTTTTTGGAATAAGCCTGCATGACCTCTCTCATCTCATCACTGTTTGAATGACTGTTTTGAGGTACTCAGACAGTTTAGACTCCTGCTTTGTTATGTAGCTGGTGAGGTACATGATGCATGAATATGCATTGAGAATGTAACTGAAATCAATATTAGCATCCCAGGCCTCAAGTAGATGTAGATTATATCCATTTACCCAGCAGTCCTTTGGGTCACGTTTCAGTATCACAGCACAGGATTTGTTTATCTTCCGCAGACACTGGTGATACTCCTCGACTGTTAACTGACATCGAGCCAGGAGCTGCTTCAAACTCAGGGAGGCACTTTCAGGTTCATTCTGCAGCTGGTTGAGTGGTCTGAGCTTAGTCTTTGCTGTTAGCAGGTCCAGTGCATCATCATCATCATCATCATCATCATCACCATCATCAGGTCTAATGATCATTGTCTTTCTGCATGGTGGTTTGGGAAATCCAAATCTGCATCCAGAGCCCAGACTTCTGAAACATGTCTTTGAGTGGTTTTTACACAGGGCATGTCAACATCCTGCTCATTATCAGGCTCATGTTCTGCCTCATGAAGTGCACCATTGTCCAACCTGTCAATTTCCATCAGATCATCCTCATTCATCATCATCATTATCATCATCATCATCAGGGAGTGTGGGGTCACACAGCTCAGCCTCATCTCTGATACTTATGTCCTCATACTGTGGGTGAATGTGTTTCAGTTTATTCAGGGCCTGTAGCAGTTTAGACCAGGTGACAGTCTGGAACAGCTGATGACCTCTGTAACACAGTCGTCTCTTCAGTTTGACTCTCAGGACTTGAGACTCACTTCTCAGTCTGGGTAACGCTTCAACTGTTTCCTGCACCTCAGATGGGACACACACCACATTACCAGGTATTGCTCTCTGTCTGCCTTTGGAAGTGGGATGATCTTAGCAAATGGAAAACACTTGGCGATCAGATGTCTCTCCAAATGTTGAGGTCACACAGCTCAGGTGGAATATCAACCAGCTCCATGTTGTTGGCTACAGCCAGAGAGGGCAGGGATCCTTTTTAAGATGATCATGACAGGTGTGACAGATCCATTCATCCTTTCTCTCATCAGGAACTTTACACTGTTCATTTCTGCAGCCATCATCACAAACATGAACATATTTTCCTGTCAGACATTCAGCAGCCACTTCTGCATTTTTGACATAATCTGAGTTTCACCTGGTTCTCAAATGAAGCTTTATGACAGACAGTGCAGATGTGTGGGGCCGGCATTTATATGTGATCTGAAAACAGATATGGCCTCTTTGATCAAACTGTGGTCACTTTCTGGGTTTGTCTGTTTATCCGTCTGTATTTCCTCTTTATCTTCATGGCACATCTCATGTTGTGCAGAATTTTAAATGTAAGATTGTTGTTATAACTGTCTCGCATGATTTGTTTCATGAGTTGTCTGTGTCTTATCTTGAACGACTGATCATGTGCGTGACGCTGAGTGACATAAGATCGCTGCCTCTGCCTGAATTCTGCATTTTCCCTGTATCTTTTGGTGAAGTATTGATTTTCTTATTATTTATTGATTTTCTCTGATGAAAACTGTCATCTTCTGAATTTTTTTAGTACAGATTTAGTACAGATTTTTTTCAGCCTGAAGTTTAAATTTTCTTTGTATGTTTTGGTGAAATACTGTTTTTGTTTCTGTCTGAAGTTGGAATTGCTGTGATAGCGGTTGGTGATGTACTGCTGTTTCTCTTGTCTGAATCCTTCATTACAGTATTTGTTGCTTGAATAAGATTTCTTTTTGGCTCTATATATGATTCATTAGAAGAATACTTTTCCTTCTCTTTTCTTTTCTTTTTGGTGCTTTCCCTGAGATCATTAGTCTCCTCTGAAATGTTCTCCTTTCATTTTTACCAAGTTTGACCAGTTTAGAGGAGAGGTCATGTGACACTTTATCAGACAGATCACTGGCAGCAGGTTTTATCAGTGGAACAGTTGAGAGTGATTCTTTGTGAGGAGCATCATGTGCTGTGACAGAATTAAAGCTGAACTGGCTCAATGGTTGTGGTTCAGTTTCCATATCAGTACATGCTTCATGTAACATGTCATCAGAGAGGTCAGTGACCACAGTGTTTGTCTTTGGAGCATCAACCACAACAGGACTGGGAGTTGTAGTCTGAGTGTCTGGGATGGCTTCACTCTGATTGGCTGTGTTCTCACTGTCAAACTCCACAGGCTTCAGCTCATAGTTACAGGTGGACTGTGTACCAAAGCTCTTGTGACACATTTTGATCCTGTCAATCATGTCACTGAGACGTGTGAATGTCACCATGACAGCTTTACCAGCAAACAGTGACGGCAAACCATCCTCTCCTCTGGGGTGTGGCTCAAAGAAACCGTGCCTGCCTGATCTGGTTCTGAACACTGCCATACACAACCCTGTCATCAACAGCAAGGCATACTGCACATCTGACAGCAGACAGCTCAGTCCAGCCTCCAGGTCCAGAAAACTGTCCACAGCTCCAGGTAAAGGATCTCCTAATGTGCCGTACCGGAAAGTAGTGTTTTGTCAGCATGAACCACGTGTCTGCGCGCTGGGACTAAATCTGGGAGCTCATCAGTGTGAGGTGAGCGTGCTGAGGAAACATCTGTCTTACCTGTTTATACAACACGTTACCTTTATCCAAAACACAGTCAAGGTCTGTGCTGGTGATGTTTTCACTCTCATGAAGGAATGCTAGAAAGGTGAGAGAGTTACAGGTACACTGCTGGTTTCTGTATCTGCCGTATTTAATAGAAGCCTGGCTGCAGGACGCTCTGACACGTTGTTCACCAGGCTGATCT
>NW_026117078.1:0-25345 GCF_001640805.2 Lates calcarifer
TGTATGGAAAGTGTGAGCCGCGAGGGGATCTTTTTCCCGTCTATCGACTCACATTGAGTCCCGCGTCTGAAAGTCCTCCTGTTTCGGCTTCTGCTCGCTCATTAAGCTCAGAATTATCAAATGCTGTCTCCAGTGAACGGAGAAGAGAAGATGAGATTTCAGCCACTTTACTATGAATATTGGTCCAATTCTAATTTTCATGAACTGTAGGGATGGATGGAAACAGTCCGTGACGAGGGGAAACATTTTCCCGTCTGTGAACTCACAGTGAGTCCCGCGTCTGAAAGTCTTGCTGTCTCGGATTCTGCTCACGGTGTCGCGTCTGAAAGTCCTCCTGTCTCGGCTTCTGCTCGCTCACTAAGTTCAGAATGAAAAACTGCTGTCTAGTGAATAGAGAGGAGAAAGTAAAATCTCAGCCAATTTAATAAAAGTGTTTGTCAAATTCTAATGTTCATCAACAATCTGGGTGTATGAAAGTGGCCGAGGGAGATCTTTTTCCCTTCTGTGGACTCACACTGAGTATGGTATCTGAAAGTCTTCGTGTATCCGCTTCTGCTCTCTCATTAAGCTCACAATTAACGACTGCTGTCTCATGTGAAAGGAGAGACCTTCTTTAGAGGCTGCATTTCAGACCAGTGTGTGAAAAAGCCCGAAAATCCACGTATCGCTGCTCAATATCTAATGTTTATCAACTTTCATTTCATGAATAAACAAAATAGACAGCAGTCTGAGGCCAGTGAGTCAACATCTGCGTTTTACTTCTTTCTGTCGCTGATAAAGCTCACAATTAACAAATGCTGTCTCCAGCGAAAGGAGAGGAGAAAATGACAATTCAGCCACTTTAATATGAATGTTTGTTGAATTCGAATGGTTGTGAATGATCTGGGTGGTATGGAAACGGTCAGCGGCGACGGGATATTTTCCCTTCTGAGGACTCACAGTGAGTCCCGCGTCTGAAATTCCTCCTGTCTCGACTTCTGCTCACAGTGATTCCGCGTCTGACAGTGCGCCTGTCTCGGCTTCTGCTCACAGCGAGTACCGGTTCTGAAGGTCCTTCCTGTCTCGGCTTCTGCTCGCTCATTAACTCAGAATGAAAAACTGCTGTTAGTGAAAGGAGAGGGGAAAGTAAAATCTCATTCACTTTTATATGAATATTGGTCAATTCTATTGATCATGTACAGTCGGGATGTATGGAAAGTGTGAGCCGCCGAGGGGGATCTTTTTCCGTCTGTCGACTCACATTGAGTCCCGCGTCTGACAGTGCGCCTGTCTCGGCTTCTTCTCACAGTTCACAGACGGGAAAATGTTTCCCCTCGGTCACGGACTGTTTCCATCCATCCCTACAGTTCATGAAAATTAGAATTGGACCAATATTCATAATAAAGTGGCTGAAATCTCATCTTCTTTCTCCGTTCACTGGAGACAGCATTTGATAATTCTGAGCTTAATGAGCGAGCAGAAGCCGAGACAGGAGAGACTTTCAGACGCGGGACTCAATGTGAGTCGACAGACGGGAAAAGATCCCCTCGGCGGCTCACACTTTCCATACATCCCGACTCTTAATGAACATCAGAATTTCATAAACATTTCTATTAACCCTCGCATTGTCCTTTTGGTCAAGGTGACCCCGTGTCCATGCCTTTGTGTGTGTGTGTTTGTAGTAAGATTTGTTGTTGTTCATGACATTTGTGATTTTGAAGCGGTTATCTTTTGTTTTTGAATAATAATGAAAAAAAAAAGAATATAGGAAAAGATGACACAAACACTTCATATATGACAGAGCCACTTTATTTTAAACATCGACAGCCTGTATACCAACATAAACACAGATATGGGCATCAGAATGGTCAAAACCATCTTCCAGAGATATCCAGACTCTAAAAGGCCCGACATTGAGGTTCTACAACTCCTGGAGGTATGCCTGAAATATAATGACTTTGAGTTCGATCAGAAGCAGTATCTGCAAGTGGAAGGGACCCGTATAAAACAGTTGGACAAAGTGTGTTGGAATAGCTTTCAAATTGGTTGGTTGGAAGGGCTTCCAACAGGGACAAACATATTCAAATTTCAGCCTCCTAGCTTGAAGTGTTGTGGAGATACAACATATTTTCTCTTATTGGCCTCCAACTTGGTAGGTTGGAAGGGTACCCAACAAGGACTAACTTGTCAAAATTCCAGCCTCCTAGTGTCGAGCATTATGGAGATATGACCCTGTCCAGTGGATGACCAGGGCACGGCAAGAGGACGACACCAATTGTTTACCACTGCTAGTGATTTGAGAGCAAAAATGAACAGGTGTTGACTCTGGACTCGTCCCTTTCAGGAGGCAAAACTGGATATGGTGGACTGTGGACTGAAGACTTTCCTCGTGAAGGATGTGTTCAAATGACCTTCTGCCTCAGATTGTCTGATTACCCCCCCCAGCTTCAGGAGGATGTCAGCATGCATACTGACTCTCCTCAGTTTGCGTATAAATGGCACAGAAGTGTGGATGATGCTCTCCTGACATTGCTGCATTGCGTCCATACCCATCTTGAGAAGCCCAAATCACTTATTACACTGGTCTTTGTGGACTTTTCAAGTGCCTTTAACATTGTGCATTTCCACCTAATGTGAAGAAAACTGCTCCAAATGGATGTAAACCCACAGCTGATCCTCTGGATCCTCTCATCCTGGTCTGAAAAACAGAAAGGGTCATTTCATACTGATACCTTGGGATAATAATTGATCACAGACTCATCTTTCAACAAAACAATGAAACCCTGTGTCAGCAGTGCCTTTCCTGACCGCTTTCTATAAATGCTTCATTGAATCTGTAATCACTTTCAATATCTCAGCTTGGTTTGAGTCATTATCTAACATCAATAAAAACCCACTAAACAAAATCATAATAATGAGCAGAAAAATAACCAGACTGGAGCAGGAACTACTCACTACCATTTTCGATAGAGAAACTAAACTAATAGTAACACAAATGGCATCAAACACCACACACACATTATATAGCTAATACAGTCTTCTATCCTCAGGCCAAATATACAGGTCATTCACTTTTATGGCATAGTCCTGAGACTATCATCTATCTTCCTTAGCAGGGTATTGCCATTGGACAAAGTGTGTTGGAATGGCTTCAAAAGTGGTTGGCTGGAAGGGCTTCCAACAAGGATGAACATGTTCCAATTTCAGCCTCCTAGCTTCAAGGTTATGGAGATATGACCCTGTCCATTTGGAATACCCTGTCCACCCATTATAATGTATTTGAAGTGGACACGCTTTGTCCAATGGCAATACCATGCCTTACCATTGGACACCTGTCCACTTCAAAAACCCTGACCCTATGATAAGGTATTGCCTTTGAACAAAGAGTGTCCACTGGCAATACCTTACAATGATAAGGTATTGTCATTGGACAAAGTGTGTGCACTGGCAATACACTACAATGTGGCCAGGGTATTTGAAGTGGACAGGTGAAAATGGCAATACCTTAGGCTGCCTGTCCAGGGTATTACCATCGGACACCACTGCCTGACACTTCCTGACCTGACATCATCCTAAGCAGGGTATTGCAAATGGACAAAGTGTGTTGGAATGGCTTCCAAACTGGTAGGTTGGAAGGGCTTCCAACAGGGACAAACATATTCAAATTTCAGCCTCCTAGCTTGGAGTGTTGTGGAGATACGACATATTTTCTCTGATTGGCCTCCAACTTGGTAGGTTGGAAGGGTACCCAACAAGGACTAACATGTCAGAATTCCAGCCTCCTAAGGTTGAGCGTTATGGAGATATGACCCTGTCCAGTGGATGACCAGGGCACGGCAAGAGGACGACACCAATTGTTTACCAGTGCTAGAGATTTGAGAGCAAAAATGAACAGGTGATGACTCTGGACTCGTCCCTTTCAGCAAAACTGGATATGGTGGACTAAAGGCTATCCTCGTGAAGGATGTGTTCAAGTGACACAAGTTGACAAAGAATTCTCAGAAGCAAGAACATTTATTAAACACACAAAACATACAATAAAGCAACAAGAACAACAACAAGAGGAACACTCAAGAGCACTGCACACAAAAATCTATTTCAAAACTTACTTAAGAATATAAACTATGTACAATTGCCCTGAATGGTCTCAAAGTTATTTCTGGAACTTCAGCCTTCTACAGGCTATGACCCGCCTCAATCTCTCTTGAGTAGCTTTCTTCAATGAGCGGTGGCAAAGTGAACACAAGGGAATTTTGCTGAGTCTGCAATGGAAAATGATATTATTGACTAAACAGATAAAAATGTAATTTATAGAACTGACAATAAATCATTAGCAATAGCAGTTACTAGCTATGAAGTGGTAAAAATCAAATGCTAACAATAAAAGAAATCAAAATGTAAAAGAGCTAGAAACAGTTTAAATGTAAAATCAGCTGCTGAGGTTTTGACTCAAACAGTTAAAATGGAGAGAAAGAGAAATAAAGTCTTAAACACTGCTTAAAGATAAAAATAGCTGAAATTATTGTTGAAATGCAAAAATTTGAAAGGCAAAAGTAATTGTTGAAATTTAAAATGGCTGAAATTAGCTGGGAGAAAGGGTAGATGCAGAAGCTGAAAGTTAAAACCAACAGCTGAAGCATTCGTTTGAATAGCAAAATTGTAGATAAAGTTGAACATTTTAAAAAGCATGAAGAATTGAAGAAAGTTGATTAAGCAAAAATGTGAAAAGGTACATAAACTTTTTGATAGTTGAATGGTTTCTGTAGCAGAAAGTATGCAGGAGTAGTTACAACACAAACAAGGGTGGAAGCAGAAAGGTAAACAGCTAAATGCAGAATCAAAAGTTAAATTGTAAAAGAGGCAGAAACGGTTGAAAAGTAAAATCAGCTGCTGAGGGTTTGACTCAAACAGTTAAAATGGAGAGAGAGAGGTATGAAGTGTGTCTGGGTGTGTTTTCTATCACCAACTGAAATTAACTGCCAAGTTACTCCTGATTAAAACTGCTCTAAAACTTGTTTGAAGTGAAAACTGTTGAACTGTGTGTGAGTCCACGTCTTCTATGTGGTGTGGAGACAGTTTGTAGCAGGATTTTGACAGAAAAGTAAGTCAAGAGTTTGATAAACAGCACAGACATCAGAGATCAGCTGATCACAATCACTTTGTGAGTGCGTTTGTGTCCAACTGCACTCACAGGTTGCCATAGCAACATCAAGGTCTTAGCCTCTACAGAGTCAAATTTTGCTCTGCGCACCTCTTGAACTCCTAATAATTCAAAAACCATAACTCCTATCGATAATATCTGGTAACTACCAGAGACTTTACTGAACACGGACATGTGTTATTTGTGTAGATAAAGTGAAAAATGACCACAGTATGGCAGTTTAAAAACTGACCTGGTTTGGATAATGTCTGAGGAGACCCAATATGGAGCAGTTGAGGGCTCCTCTTGGTGATCAGAGGCTGCTGCCTCAAAAATTGTAAATCCTATGGCTTAGGGAGTCACACTGTGTGACAGAGCACAAAATGATCTACAATTTGAGGTATAAATTATGTGTGAGAAGTGAAAGGTGTGGGCAGCAGAAGAGGTGAAGCACAAAAATTTCATAAAAAGTTGAAGGCCTGAAAGCTAGAGTGGGTGATCTCACTGCTGACATCACCCACTCTAGCCAGCGCCCCCACCCCCAAATGGCACCATGGCAACTGGTTGCTGGGCAAAAGTTAGTGAGCCAATAGTGATTGGCTAATCACAGTGGCCAACCCTGAGCCAGTTTTTCTGTCGGCCATGTTGTCCTCTTCTAGCAGGACAAAAAATAGCATCTTTAAGGTACATCATCACAAGTGTTACTAATGAAATGTAGTGGAGCAGAAAGCAGCATAAAGTAGTACCTCACCATTGTACCTAGGACAGTACTTTGTCACTTTCCACCCCTGTTGAAATTCAGTTATAGAAGTTATATAGACTTGCTTTGTGTGTCCAAAGGTACCCCAAGTAATACAACAACAAGAACACACACACAGGTTTGCACAGGTATACTTGTCAGGACATTGCACTGACTTCCATTCATTGTGGACAAAATTTGCTACTAAACTAAATTTCTGTGCTCAAATAACCCAGCACCTGGGATGTCTCACACTGTCATATTCTATTATTATAGGCACCCCAGGTACCTTTAATCATGTTTTATAATGGTCTTTCATTACCTTTCATTCATTGTCTGGAGAGCCAACTGAAGCTGTCATAATTCTGCTAGGATTAAAAAATGCTTACACATTGAATAACTGTTTAAATAGATAAATATTCCATTAGCAAATAAATAAATGATAGGCTGTATCAACCAGTCAATCAGAAGCCTAAATAAAGATAACATACTCACCTGTATGACCTTTTTCTGTGTATTTGTCATTTCAGAGTGGCCTTAAAGAAACTTTTGTGGATGGTGCCAGAAACACCATATTCTAAACCGCCACCCATCCACCTTTTTGTGGTGGCAAAGGTGGAGCAGGCGAAGGTCCTGTCTTGGACCTTCCATGAAAACACTGCAAAAGCTGCAGTGACCAAAAAAAATGCTGTGGTGGCCGTCACAGATGGGGCCTCCACAGCCAAGTTCACAGTGTTTGAGGAGTTGGCCCCCAAGGTTTCTGAGGGAAATACCTATATAATCAGGGGATATACACTTAGAGGCACCTCTCTAAATATAACAAAGGATACACTGTTTTTCCGCTCTACAAATATCAGTGTGTCTGAGGAACTCAAGAGGGAGGCAGAGGCTCTGTTGGCACCAGCATCGCTGCTGACCCCCCTGAGGGCCTGCAGTAACCAACAGGAGCTTCTCACTATTGAAGGAGAAGTTGTGGAGGTAAGTTAATTCTCTAATTTCTCTCTTTTATTCTAAGAAACTGGCAATGATGCCATCAATTCATAATTTTGCATCAGAAAGGCCACTCTCAAAGGGAAATCAATTTGGGGAGCACCTGAGACTGACCCATCTCAAACTCAAGGTCTCAGGTTATGGGATTCAGCTCCATTCAACCACATATACAAAGCTTGAGGTACAAAATAACACAATGAAAAGGCTTCAGTAATTCATTTCATATTTAACAAATCATGTCAGTGCACCAGAGATAACCTACAGGCTTATGAAAGAAATCAGTGACTTTTTATTTCCCATATGCACTTAACCTTAAAGTTACTAAACTAAATGTTTTCAAAATGACAGGAAAGGTCACAAAAATTAGTGCTGTTGAGGACAAATGAAGGATGCTCCTTGTTTTCATTGTTGGTTGTTGTTGTTTGTTTGTTGTCATTAGTATATAGTGTTTGTAAAAATTGATTTAGTTCCTTATTTAGTTATTAGTTAGTTCAATTTGTGATTCTAAATAAAAAATGTATTTTCTCTTTCATTGTTCAAATATTTTTCTTGTCTCACAAAATGATCTCATGTTTCTGACTGACTGTCCAAACAAGCAGCATAGTTTGCTGAAGTCATTTTTATCTGTAAAAGATTACTATCAAATGTATTTCATTCTGAGTCAACAAAATTATATTGCCATGTGCACAAAGAAGAGAAAAATGAGGTGTGACATGTGAGCATCATTGGGATTAGACCCCATTATTATGTCATCATATTTGAAAGGGGATGAGGCTGTGTTTGGTATAGGAAACCCCCAGGGTCTAGACCCTGGTGGTGGTGATGAGCTGAAGAAAATCTAACATGATTTAAATTCATCATGTTGTGCAGTTGACTGTTTAGTTTACTACACACTCAAATGACTTAACATAATCATAAGTACCAGAATAGCCTTACAATCTGTCATGATAAAAACCCAGTTGGGATGTTAATACATTGTGTTAATGTTGTTTAACTTCATAAAAATGAATTAACACCAATATGTACATTTTAACACATTTATTTATTTAGTTATCAATATTTATCACTATTCAAATATTCAAATCATATCACACCAGTATTTAGTATTACTAAGACGCTATAGTATCCATTCACCAATGAGATAGCTGGGAGCACGGGCAGGAAGCGGAAGTAAGGTCACGCCTTCCCAGGCTGGAGCCAATCACGCACTGGGGACAGCTCATCGCAATTTGCATACAGAAAACTACCAGACAAGGGCTGCGTAGCTGGCACGGTGCGGCCTCAGTTTTCAGTGGTGATTAACAGACGTGTGTAAAGAACTGACAATACACACTCACTTACTATTCTCAGGTTACCTGAACATTTCTGCAGTTGTTTTTCTCTGGCTGCACTATGATAATTTCCGTAACAAATTAACGTAAACTAGAAAGAGAGCTGTCCAGACCACCAGTGGTGCTTCTCTAACACAGACAATGATAGCTGACCAGAATTCCTTGTACATAAGTGAGGATGTAGCTAAATGTAGCTTGAACTTAAATTTCATGCATCTAAACTGGAAAACTGGTTAAAGTTAATATAAATAGAGAAGGGCTGTCAGTAGCCGTTATACCCAGCAGTTGGTATCAGCAGCCGAGCTTGGAAAGTAGGTCTCAATACAGAAGTGAGAAGAGAGTTTCACAGGTTGATTGTATTTTTAACCACTGTTCTCAGTGCTTTACTATGTATGTGTGAAGAGGAGAGATGACTTTTTGATGAATAATTTTAATAATCCAAAAACATCTTGATTTTTAAAGCAGCAATTATGTAGCAAATAACAGTTATTAATCTAAATTTGAAGGAGCAGTTGTAGCAGAAACAGGAATAAATTACAGTTTATCAATAAAATATACAAACATGCTTACAAATTATATCATATCTCATGCATGACCCTTTTTATTAAGTAACTTGAAATCTCTAAATAATAAGATATGGAGTCCAGTAGTCATCCGTAGTGTTTGAACTTGACTTCTGTAAGGCAGGGCTGAACAACGTATGTTACCATCAGTCATCATCTGTGTAGGCATCTCTCTGTCACTCATTCTATGAAGGTGTTACAGTAGGCACAGAGCCCAAATCATACTGTGTGGGTTAAAAACTGCAGTGAGGATTCATGGGTAAATATCAAATGAATGCAGTGTGTCAGGATAGGGCAACAACAAAATGTAACATATTTTATGCTCATAAACAGATGAAGGGTGACACATTTGTGAACCCAGAGCTTTTGACATTAGAACATGGAGTACATGGTGTCTTTTGTTGGACAGCATTGATCTCAGTGGTTTCTACACAGAATTGTTCAGCCTTACCACCAAAGGCTTCTCACACAGTGGTTAGACTTGATTTAATGTGCTCAGTAGTTCACGACTCAAAAACTCCAGCAGAGCTCCACTGTCATATCATATCAACATGATCAGTTCAGGTGTATGTTATCCAACATTTGAATGTGTTTTTCAAAATGTAATTCACCTGTGTGACTTCAGGTGAGAGGAGTAACATGGGAACAATCACGTCATTAGACAAGGCCCATGTGAAAACCCTGAGCTTCAGTTTCACACACATTTTACCACTGGAGTTCTAAACAGTGTAGGACTCATGTCTGTACCCAGAGCTTTAGATTAGATCAAGGCTAAGAGCACAAATGTGAGAAACCTTTAACATACATAGCAGCTGACACCCCACACTAATGATTAAGATGACTAAAATCTGGCCTCTCCTCCAGGTTAATTAGTTGACGTGCCTGTGGCACCTGAACTAATTGACCTGTTTTCCCTCTCTATCTGTTCTCTTTATCTATTGATGAAGAGACAGGTGGGCGGTTGGGGGGGTGGGAGGAAAGGAAATGAAATGAAAAGGAAAGGAATAAATTCTTATGAGATGCAGAATAAACATATCTCAGTTGGGTAGAGGTCAACAGTCCAAAAGATCCTTTAAACTGCAGAGCTGTTTTCAGAGACACAGTCATTCTGTCCAGGGTTCATAGTTTGTTCTGTCATGATGCTCTTCAGTCAGTAGTTGGCACAAACCAAAACTGTCAACAGAGGACAGTGTCAGCATGAAGATGGACTGACCTTTGAACTTTCCAGTGGCTGTAGAGCTTCTGCTTTCAGTCATCTGGTCAGTGTCAGTGAACATGGAGGACACAGAGGTGTAGAGACCTTAAAGAGAAAAACAGTGGGAAACTTTCTCTCTGACATTTCTTTAGTTGTAAATGCAAACTGCATGCACCAACAGTGTTTCTGTTGTTTTGATCATCAGGAGATTTGGTATGGCAGGAGTAGGAGAATAAAACTGCTACCTTTAACACGTGTTGGAGGAGGAGCTTGATGTTGCAGAGAGGAAGCACACAGTGCCATCTCACATAGTTCACTAGCTTGTGGAGCTGTGCAGTGGTCTCTACTGTGAAGTGGAGAATCACAGTGAAGGAAGACCTGAAGGAAGAAGTTCATGTACATAACTTTATTAAACTCCTAACTGTAACATAAAAGTCAAGAGCAACAGTATTACTGTAATATGAACAGATGAATGAACAAACATCAAAAAGTCCTGTTATATGACAAAAACCAACCATACCTTCTGCTCTGTTGTGAGGAAGCCTGAGCACTGAGGAGGAACAGAGTCTCTGTGTGGTCCAGCACTGATGACTCTGCTGTTGATAAGCAGTCAGGATGGTGCTATGATGACTGGTCTGTGGCAGGATGATGTCTTGGCTGTAGTCAGCTGATCCAGTGTCTAAGAGTCACAGAGAAGGTGAGGCAAAGGTTGGCAGGAGTTATCTCATCGTCTGCTTTGAAGAATGACTGGGACTGGCAGGAAGTAGAACATGTCTCTGTGTGGTCCAGTACTGATGGATCCACCTCAGACTGACAGTTAAGATGGTGTTGTGGTGTGTGGTCAGTGGCAGCAGGATGACGTGGTTGATTTGAGCTGATCCTCACGATGCTAGAGGAGGTGTGGTGAAGGCTGATAATGTGTGGTCACAGATGACACAGGAGAACTGTGTCTTTGTCCAGGGGAAAAGAAAAGTTATCAAAGCTACAGTCTCTAGCTATAGTCCACCCACCCTGCCACAGAGGGCACTGGGACATTGGGTGGATGGAAATGTGGGGTATCAGCTGGAAGGTATCAGAAAGTGTGTGTTACATTGAGAACACACACTTTCTGATGTATTCCCAGTGTTGACAGCTGTGTACAATTCTGTACTGCACTGTAGCAGTACAGCTTTGTACACAGAAACATGTACGTGTATATATACACTGTAATGCTGTACATGTACATGTTTCAGTAGCTGTATAGGACTGCTGTGTTTTTAAGCAGTTGTATGGTTGTACAACTGCTCAGCTTTACAGCAGTTCTATACATCTACTGAAAGTTTTGGCCCTGTGTATTTACCAACCCAGACCCAAAACCCACCCTGATAAATACACAGGCCAAACCACAAGGGAAGCATAACTCACTAACTCTTTCAGTTACCTGAAAGATTATATGACCTATAACATTATCCAATACTCTTAACAGTCCTGATTACCAGTTAAACAGTAAAATTAGATTTCCTTTACATGGACAGTTACATTAGTTCAACAACAATGTTACCTAAAAACTACAACATGACCCTCACTGTATTTACCTTACCTTACTCACTGGAGGAACCTGAACAGAATACATCACTGTGACAATATTTTACCAGGTGACATACAAAGACAGTGTTATGGTTGAGGGATAAAAATAATAAGCACTTTGTCAAACATTGTGTTATTCCTCACAAAGAAACCTTGCAGTTTGTTATTTTATAGGGGTCCTCTGGTCCTCCCTCCCTCACAGTCTCAGTGAGGCCCCCGAATTTAGATCATATTAAACTGCTATGACTGTCTTCTCAAACCAAACTGTTATTAGAACATTTAACTCTCTTTCATCACTATCACTTAGTCTATACTCCACTGTAGTATGCTTTTTAAAACTCACTGTTTTGTTCTACTTTTCTCACAATTTCACACAAAGTTCTCATAAACTACTTTCTCAGATCTCTGCACTGAAAATGTGGATTTTAGATTCAAATCATTTGCATTTTTCTTTACCTTTCAGACTCAGCTGACAGTACACAGTACACAGGGTCGTGATAGCTGTAATAGGTTTTCATCACACCAGAATGGAGACATCTCTGTGGTTGTGAGATGAAGATCAGGTCCAGCAGTGTGTTCTTCTCTGTGGTTGCAGCAGTGATGAGTTGTGTGTATCCTCTAGACTGAAACAGCTCCAGTATCGGTTTGCTTGCGCTGGTTAAAAGATTCTCGTTAAAGTCACCACGGACAATGATGGGATGACAATCCAGGATCTCCAGTGAGTCCAACAGGCTGCTCAAGTTAGACAGGAACGATCTCATACTTACAGTACACCGCCAGTAATACAGTAGTCTGGCGGTCTGTACACTGCTGCAATCAGTGCACTCATGGGAGCTTCAACCTTCAAAGCCACAAACTCAAGGTCAGTTACATTATGAACATACTGTTTCTCACGAACCTGAATGTTGTCTTTGACATAAACAGCAACTCCACCACCACTTCTGCTGGCCATCTGTGGGAACTTTGTGTAGGACGGGTGTCTGTTGCGTTTGAACATGTTGTGACCTTGTAGGTGGAGACTCTCAGCAACAAAGGAGCCCTGTAGGTGAGTTTCTGTGAGAGACAACACATCTGCTAGACACAGTTCATGATGGCTCTTTATGTTGCTAACATGAGACGGCAACCCTTCTGTATTGTGGTGAACAATGGCCAGAGTGTCAGGCCTGCTTAGTGTTTGTGTGATATGAAGAAGAGGCATCATATCGTCCAAACTGACTTGTCTCATGTTCTCCAGTGCTGCAGTGATTTCTGTGTTGGCATAGATTTTACTCTCATCCATGTCCAGTAGGTGCAGTTCACTGAGAGAGGTCACTCAACTGATTGCAACATAAGCCATGCCGGGTTCAAAAATGTGCTTCAGTGAGACGACAGCTGATGTTCTGGTCATACCTTGAACCATATGAATTGTACATGCAAAGGCCAGTTTAATGGAAAACTGTCTGTGAACCACTCCTTTCTGTTTCAGATTCTCCTCTGCTCTCTCTATGTACACAAGGTTATCATGTACTCCTGATGCTCTGTTACTGCTGTTCCTTCCAGCTGTTTCATCATCCATCTTTAGTCCAAGCTTAGTGACACATGAAGATACATGATGTTGAAAGGTCACCACTCTGACTAAAGTAGCAAATGAACCATTCACTAATCCTTGAACACATCAAGGTTTCTGGTGAGCATAACACGAGCACCTTCAGCAACTTGCAAAGTGTCTGGTAATTCATTTCTGCCTCCTTTCACTGGTTTGTCTTGCTGCGTCATTCTGCCAGATCGTGGGTACTTTTTATAGTCATCAGCATCAATTGTAGTGATGTGACACTGAAGCTGAGCCAGTGTTGCAGAGTTGTGTGCATCTACTTGTCTATTAGTAGCAAAAATGTGCAGGACATCAGTTGGACAAAGTTGTGGTTCAGTGACAGCTTGTGACAGCAAAGCTCTGTCTGCGTCAGACAGCTCATCAGACTTTTCCTTCACACGGATCCTGTTCAACTCTGCAAAGGCAACATCATCTTTCTGTTGCATAATCTCAGTCAGAGTGATCATCTGAAAGTGTTCCTGCCACAGGTCAATCTGTGATGGGTCGTACACACACAGAGGTTTAGACTGTCGCACTGGTGGGAGCTGATAAAAGTCTCCAACTGCAATTACTGACATTCCTCCAAAGGGTTTCTGACTGCCTTTATCTGTTTGAGTCTTGCATCCACGTAGGCAAAGAGGAGCTTTGACACCATAGACACTTCATCAGTGATGATGATTTCAGCATTTAGAAGCTCTGCTCTGACCTCATCCAGCTGATAAACACCGTCCTACAAATGGAGGTTTCAAACTTCTCGGCAGCTTAAGGAGAGAGTGCAGTGTAGTGCCAGATATATTAAAGGCTGCAGTTCCAGTGAAAGAAGTCAACAGGACAGTGGGCCTTGATATGTCAGCCTCTTCAGCATGTCTGGGCAGTTTGCTCAGTATCTTAGATGCCTCTGAGTAGATGCATTTGATGAGATGTGACTTCCCTGTGCCAGCACCACCGTTGATGTAAAAGAACAGCTGCTCTGGATTCAGTCCACAAACACGTTTTTTGCACCAGTCTCTCACTGCATAGAATACACAGGCCTGCTTCTGGTTCAGATTCTGGTACATGTGACGTAAAACCACAGGATCAGTGACAGGGGGCTCTCTGATGGCTCTGGCCTCTGTTTCAGCATTAGCCTGTTGACTGTAGTCTGGGACATTTTCTTGAACACTGTCATGATCTGGCTCTGCTGCCTCCAGTTCATAGATACACTCCAACCTGTCTGCTTCAGATTCCTCTGTTCTCCTCATACTCTTCAACAGCTTTCTCAATCTTCTTACTGTTCATTTCATAATTGTCTTTGTTTCGTTTGACAACGTCTCTGACGGGCTCAGGAAGGTCAGAACCAGGCAACTGCACGTAGCTGCTGTTATAGAAGGACTCGTACATGGGTAAGAAAGGCCTTTTCAGTTCCTGATCTGAGCGGTAAGGAATGTATAGTTTTAGAAGTGTTCCATAAAATTGCTCAGGATGTTTTTTCTGTGAGCAGCGGTGAAATCTGATGACGGCAGGCTTATCATTTTCAAATCCCATGTCATTTAGCAGGGGCAAAACATTTTTACCTTTTCTCTGCTGACCATAGACAAATCTGCATGTGGACGCAAAGTCATCCACACATCTGTTCAAACTCTGGTGTTTCAGGTCTGGATTTGTATTTGTCGGTCAAAGATGTCATCCACACATTTGAACACTCTGCTGTTGTGCTCTCCAGGTACGAGAGGGGGCGACTCATTTTCAGTGGGTTGTCATCGGTTGTATGAACACGACAGCATGTGAACACTGTTTCATGTGAAGGCCACAGGCACAGCTCACACGCTCCTGAGCACTGATCTCTCTCTTTTTGGAATAAGCCTGCATGACCTCTCTCATCTCATCACTGTTTGAATGACTGTTTTGAGGTACTCAGACAGTTTAGACTCCTGCTTTGTTATGTAGCTGGTGAGGTACATGATGCATGAATATGCATTGAGAATGTAACTGAAATCAATATTAGCATCCCAGGCCTCAAGTAGATGTAGATTATATCCATTTACCCAGCAGTCCTTTGGGTCACGTTTCAGTATCACAGCACAGGATTTGTTTATCTTCCGCAGACACTGGTGATACTCCTCGACTGTTAACTGACATCGAGCCAGGAGCTGCTTCAAACTCAGGGAGGCACTTTCAGGTTCATTCTGCAGCTGGTTGAGTGGTCTGAGCTTAGTCTTTGCTGTTAGCAGGTCCAGTGCATCATCATCATCATCATCATCATCATCATCACCATCATCAGGTCTAATGATCATTGTCTTTCTGCATGGTGGTTTGGGAAATCCAAATCTGCATCCAGAGCCCAGACTTCTGAAACATGTCTTTGAGTGGTTTTTACACAGGGCATGTCAACATCCTGCTCATTATCAGGCTCATGTTCTGCCTCATGAAGTGCACCATTGTCCAACCTGTCAATTTCCATCAGATCATCCTCATTCATCATCATCATTATCATCATCATCATCAGGGAGTGTGGGGTCACACAGCTCAGCCTCATCTCTGATACTTATGTCCTCATACTGTGGGTGAATGTGTTTCAGTTTATTCAGGGCCTGTAGCAGTTTAGACCAGGTGACAGTCTGGAACAGCTGATGACCTCTGTAACACAGTCGTCTCTTCAGTTTGACTCTCAGGACTTGAGACTCACTTCTCAGTCTGGGTAACGCTTCAACTGTTTCCTGCACCTCAGATGGGACACACACCACATTACCAGGTATTGCTCTCTGTCTGCCTTTGGGAAGTGGGATGATCTTAGCAAATGGAAAACACTTGGCGATCAGATGTCTCTCCAAATGTTGAGGTCACACAGCTCAGGTGGAATATCAACCAGCTCCATGTTGTTGGCTACAGCCAGAGAGGGCAGGGATCCTTTTTAAGATGATCATGACAGGTGTGACAGATCCATTCATCCTTTCTCTCATCAGGAACTTTACACTGTTCATTTCTGCAGCCATCATCACAAACATGAACATATTTTCCTGTCAGACATTCAGCAGCCACTTCTGCATTTTTGACATAATCTGAGTTTCACCTGGTTCTCAAATGAAGCTTTATGACAGACAGTGCAGATGTAAGTGGGGCCGGCATTTATATGTGATCTGAAAACAGATATGGCCTCTTTGATCAAACTGTGGTCACTTTCTGGGGTTTGTCTGTTTATCCGTCTGTATTTCCTCTTTATCTTCATGGCACATCTCATGTTGTGCAGAATTTTAAATGTAAGATTGTTGTTATAACTGTCTCGCATGATTTGTTTCATGAGTTGTCTGTGTCTTATCTTGAACGACTGATCATGTGCGTGACGCTGAGTGACATAAGATCGCTGCCTCTGCCTGAATTCTGCATTTTCCCTGTATCTTTTGGTGAAGTATTGATTTTCTTATTATTTATTGATTTTCTCTGATGAAAACTGTCATCTTCTCTGAATTTTTTTAGTACAGATTTAGTACAGATTTTTTTCAGCCTGAAGTTTAAATTTTCTTTGTATGTTTTGGTGAAATACTGTTTTTGTTTCTGTCTGAAGTTGGAATTGCTGTGATAGCGGTTGGTGATGTACTGCTGTTTCTCTTGTCTGAATCCTTCATTACAGTATTTGTTGCTTGAATAAGATTTCTTTTTGGCTCTATATGATTCATTAGAAGAATACTTTTCCTTCTCTTTTCTTTTCTTTTTGGTGCTTTCCCTGAGATCATTAGTCTCCTCTGAAATGTTCTCCTTTCATTTTTACCAAGTTTGACCAGTTTAGAGGAGAGGTCATGTGACACTTTATCAGACAGATCACTGGCAGCAGGTTTTATCAGTGGAACAGTTGAGAGTGATTCTTTGTGAGGAGCATCATGTGCTGTGACAGAATTAAAGCTGAACTGGCTCAATGGTTGTGGTTCAGTTTCCATATCAGTACATGCTTCATGTAACATGTCATCAGAGAGGTCAGTGACCACAGTGTTTGTCTTTGGAGCATCAACCACAACAGGACTGGGAGTTGTAGTCTGAGTGTCTGGGATGGCTTCACTCTGATTGGCTGTGTTCTCACTGTCAAACTCCACAGGCTTCAGCTCATAGTTACAGGTGGACTGTGTACCAAAGCTCTTGTGACACATTTTGATCCTGTCAATCATGTCACTGAGACGTGTGAATGTCACCATGACAGCTTTACCAGCAAACAGTGACGGCAAACCATCCTCTCCTCTGGGGTGTGGCTCAAAGAAACCGTGCCTGCCTGATCTGGTTCTGAACACTGCCATACACAACCCTGTCATCAACAGCAAGGCATACTGCACATCTGACAGCAGACAGCTCAGTCCAGCCTCCAGGTCCAGAAAACTGTCCACAGCTCCAGGTAAAGGATCTCCTAATGTGCCGTACCGGGAAAGTAGTGTTTTGTCAGCATGAACCACGTGTCTGCGCGCTGGGACTAAATCTGGGAGCTCATCAGTGGTGAGGTGAGCGTGCTGAGGAAACATCTGTCTTACCTGTTTATACAACACGTTACCTTTATCCAAAACACAGTCAAGGTCTGTGCTGGTGATGTTTTCACTCTCATGAAGGAATGCTAGAAAGGTGAGAGAGTTACAGGTACACTGCTGGTTTCTGTATCTGCCGTATTTAATAGAAGCCTGGCTGCAGGACGCTCTGACACGTTGTTCACCAGGCTGATCTCCCACGTTCACACTGTCTGTATGAGGAGGTCCTGCTACACATGAAGCATCTCTCTGACGCTGTGTCTGTACCTGAAACATGGTGTTCACCTCTGTGCTTCACCTGGTGCATCTGAACAGACTCTGCTACACACAGAGTTTCACTGTGACGTCCTCTCTTCACAACGTCAGCGTACGATACCTGTGGTACACACACTGCATCACGTTGACCTGCCTGGTTTACAGCTTCAGCAGGAGACACCACAGACTCTCTCACCAAGTCTCTGCTCTGAGGACCAGGACCTTCTGCTTGTTCACATGGTGCTGCACACTGAGACTCCCTCTGCTGCTGCCACTGTAGCTTTGTAGCCTGAGACCTTTTACTCTTCCTTGGCATCGTTGTTGTTCTCCAAAACCACAGTTATCACTCTTGTATATATATTTACACAAACCAGACACTAACAGTGCTATTAGGGATTGTGTTTCAAGGCTTTCTGTAGAGACTGACTATAAATGTTTAACAGCGTCTTAGATCAAACTATGACTTTCAATGAGGCTATTCAGTAACAAATCAGAAAATAATTGAATGCTTTGACTGAAAGTTAGCTATCTCTTATATGTGACAGTTAATATTCAGAATCAATAACACAGGTGTGGTAGTGTGGTGTGAGACGAGTGCCTCTGGTAACAGGATTCAGCCACGTGTTGATTCAGTCACAGTCAGGAACATTGAGTCTGTAGACCAGGACCAGCAGCCACTCCAAATAAATCCAGATCCTCCTTTTTATTTCAATGTCAACAGGTTAAACATCAACAAACACTCAACACAAACCTGAGTACAAACCTCTGAGCAGCAGGCCAAAATGAGTAGACAGGAACAGACTGAGGTCTACATACAGTGCTCTTCTGCTATCATTTTTTATTTCAAATATAATAAAGAAAGCTCTGTATCCCAACAGTAATTTTTCAATTTTTTTAGTTGATCTTTATACAATACGCCAAATTTTGTATCTACATATAACAAGATATATAGATATATATATAAATGCACACACACACATATATTTTATCTCAAACAAATTGTTTTTAGCCTTTGGAATGAATGATGTTTTAAACTTAATGTCCAAATCAGTTCTGTGAAAAATATGGATCTCCTTAAGTTTCAATTAGTAATCAGATCAGGTTTTGTCCAATTACAGATTTTTCACTGTTTATGCCAAACTTGATAAATATATTAATCTATAAATGATTATTGCCAAATGCAACGATCAAATGATGTTTGGGAGAGAGACAGCACAGACAGAGTGTGAGAGCAGAGAACCTCTCAGAGTCACAATGAAGCAAGATCAGGTTTGCTGTTACCAGAGTTTCACTTGAGATTCACAGTGTCCATAAACCAGAGATCTCCAGTCAGACTCTCTCACCAAGTCTCTGAGAATTTAAAAAATAAAAACTGGTCTTAAAAACATAGTTTGGATTGTGTTATTGACTGTTACAGTAATCATGATTATAACTGTGGCTACTGTCATTCAACATTGTTTAAATATTCAAGGGCAATAATAATACTCTGCATAAATGATAAAGAAAACATCTTGTTTACATGACCTATGCAAAGCACTGGCAGTCATATCTTGCTGATGTCTTCAGAGCAGTCATTTGTGAGAGGAGGAAGTTGAAATGTGTTTTCATGCCACGGCCACTAGATGGCAGCAAGAGACTGCACATTAAGCCAGGATCAGTCACTTTGACACTTGATGATCTCCACTTTGGCAGGCAGAAAAGCCTCCAGGAAAAGACCAACACATTAATGTAGCTTGGATGTGATGGCGGCCTACGAGCTATGCCACACGCTTCACCTTGAGATGCATTTACAGCTACTTTGCCTTTATTCACAGAGCTCACTGTTTGTGTGAGATACAAAACGGTTCTTCATGGTTCTTGATTTTTATTCTTCGGACCAACGGGCTTGCGCTGCGGTCCAACCTAGATGTTGCTGTGTACACACTGTCACAGACTCACCATGCCAGCTGAGAGAGAGGAGAGATGCATCCAGTGAGGTCAAAGCTGAACAGGAATATCATTTCAAGACATTTTTTCAAGACATTTTTAGAGGCTTTTACTAATCAACCATTCTGTTTTTTTCTGTTTTTTGTTTTAAGATCAGGGTTATCACAGATTTGTTGATTAAAAGATGATTCCAGTGTAGGCTTACAAATGGATATTCAGCCTATGTAGGAAAAGATTTGAGAGCAACAAAAAAACAAATTAGTGAAATCAAAAACCTATGCAATAGGCTGTTAAAATAAACAAATAATATAATATGAAGTCCTTACGTATCACTTGTTTTTTTTGTTCTGTGACAACACTGGCTTTTGAAGGGGGTTACAATAGATAACCACACAGTCTCAGTAAATAAGTTACAGGCAGAGTGATATGATAGTGATGAGTTATTTTTTCAACTGACAATGGTTAGGTGTGCTGTCTTTGAGCATATTCTAAATGTCTAGTTCACTCTAAATGTTAAGGAAAGGAGCCTGCTTCCTAACTCATCTCCTTTAGCATAGGACACACTGGACCTTCCTTCACTAAAGGAAAGGAGAGAATGCTGTCCCACAATTCCTTCCAGCAGCAGTGTTTAAGGCAACGCCCCATCGTAGTTACTTTGCCCAGATCCACAAACATGTAAACACAACATTTGTGACACGATCCAAAACTTCTGAAAATCCTTCCCCCTCTAAAAAATATTTATTTTCTTTAGTTAACAAATGTATAAAAAGGGTCAAAGTGCCCATAACAGGAAACTATACATTTCTGTCTGAATATAATTTACTCAGGACCCGTCACACAATTCCTTTTTATCGTTATTTTAATGGCTCAACTTTCATGTTATTATATTACTAGTATTGGAGAGGAAACCTTATTGAATTGTGGCTGACAGCACTGAGTTAGTCACTCTGCGTCTTCCATGTGTTATAAATAAAGTTGTTTAAAAAAAAAGCCTAGTGTAAGTGCAGTCGGATTCTCTAAATACTGTGGTTCTCTTTTCCTAATTCCTTATCAGTCCTGCCTCACATCTTTCCTTGACCTCGATGGAAAACGTTTGACTATTTGCAGCCCATGTCTTTAATATGTACATTAAGTACAGTGCTCTGGCCCTGTTGTTTTGGCTCTGTTTTGTGACCTTGCTGGCATCATCTTTTGTCTGCACTGTTTGATGTATTCATTACATATACAACACTGAGCCAATGGCTCGTTTGGATCTGTTTCTAGGGAGGTTCTGCAAAGTTCCACTTTCTGGTCTACAGCCTGGATCTTCTCCAAGGGCTGCACACTCTCATTCTGGTCACATGGCCTTTCACCATCGCTGGTGGAATATGGTGGTTGTCCTCCAGATGGATCTCTACAAGATCTGGATAGTTCCTCCACATCCTTCTTCAGAGAGGAATCAGATTTTTGCCTCCATAAATCTAAGCAAGGCCTTTGAGGCCTAAGTAACATGATGTCCAATCCTGGAGACCATTAACCCTCCTGTTGTGTTCACCCCCCGCCCCTTACTTTAGTGTTCCCGGTCAAATTTGACCGGTCTGTGTTAACTACTCTTAAATTAAGACAAAACCATTAATCACCACCAAAAACACTGAAAATATATTCCAAACGTTGACGTTGTTCAATTAGCCACACTGCCTCGCGGTCAGAGGTGAGGGAGGGACACACCTTTCCAGACTCCAGTGGTCCCCATGACTACCATCCCCATCCCCCAACTCTGTCTTTAGCAACAGCACGGAGGAGAAGACGACCGGAGCTGGATGAGTGAGGATGACCGCTGGAGTAGAAAGTGATGGAAACCAAGAAAGTACATAAAACGAACTGATTTTAATTAATAACTTTGTTAGCACCATGTTTTTGCAGCCACCTCAGTCGTTTTTTCATGATTCGATATGACATGGTTATTAGCACTGCGTGGTTCACTAATGCTAATGTTACTTTGTCACTGTAGAGTGTTGAACAATATTGTCAACAAACTTTGATTTTTAGATGCCATTACAGCATTTTTAGGCAGTAGACTGCCTTTTTGACACATATATTTGCTTGATTTATCTGCCACTCACATGTATTGGGCTGGACTCAGGCAGAAGGCTGAAAGTTATGCTAATATTCAGGGTTGTGAAAGGAGTGCCAGCATCAGGAGGGTGTTTAAACCTGCTACAGCTCTCTCTGCATCTAATGTTCAGTTACTGTAATAGTTGAAGTGAATGTAAATGTCTTAAGTAAGGAACAATGAATTACTATTCCCAGTCTTATTGTTAGGCCTTATTGAGAATTTCATGAATTTGATTTAAGTCAGCTATTCATCATTATCACAGTCTTTTAACAAAAATCTTATTTGCTAGTCTATAACAATGTTAAGTGTGGTGTGGCTCTTCATCAAAATTGTGAAAATAATGTATTTGATGGTCAAATGTTACATCAGGTAGATTCACTTTTTTGTCTTTGATGTCCTGCAGACAGAGTGGCCGACTCACAGGAATGAGGACACACTTACGTCAACTGAGGGGGCGTTATTTTAATTGCTTGTTCAGACGCACGGAATACGAAAAATACCAAACACAGGTAATAATGCTGGCTCATTATTTGGCCATCTGATTTTCAGTTGTGATATCATAATCACATTACACTATTCTTGTACACATTAGCCTCTTTTACCACTTAAGTAATAGTCAAATAGTATCAGTCAGTCAAACAGTATGGAGAGAATCCATAGATTAGTTCCACAAAAGTAAAGTGCTCAAAACAAACCCCAGACTCAGATGATGCAAGAGGCTTTTGCCTGCAGCAACAATGATGGAAGAAGATAATGTTGCAACTTACATCAGCAAAGACATGGTTGCAATTTACATGTTTAATAGTTATTCGTTTTTAGCTCATTTCATATGACAATAGTTTAATAGAATATTCCATCCTGTTATTGTTACTGGCCAGTTGCAATGCAGGTGTCCTCCCAGGTGATTAGAATTCACTGCAGCTACAGTGAGATTGCTCCTTCCCCCATGTCTCTCTCTACTGCCAATCTATCTGTATCTATCTATATCTATATCTATCTTTATCTCTCTGACAGTACTGACAGTATACTTGCAAATATGCATTCTGAAACATAACAAGGTAGCATTAATTTAAAATGAATCCAACTGTAAATAAAACAGTCAGTGGAATTAACCACCACGTCTCCCTATTAACCTTGTAGCTCTTGCAAAACCACACAACTCTAACCCTGTCTAACACACAGGGTTCATTGTCATGTTAGGTTGCCCAAGGTTCTAAGAGGGTCTTAGAGACCCAGAGATTTAAGATTTTCACACTTGGTTCATGTCTTTTTTAACTATAAGCCTCCTGTATATTTCATTTTCAGCTTACCAGAGAATATTTTGAAATGGTTCTCCAAAGTATCTGAGGGATCAGAGGCCTGTACAAGCTGCACTGAAAGCACTGGTGATGACTATACTCCATCAGAGGCAGTGCATGAAGGCAGCCCACAAAACCTGACTGTCCTGTAACTTAAAGTCCATTTGTGAAGCAGAGGACATCCCAGAGGACCTATTGAAGAAGGACATGGCCCAGAGTGTCTTCAGAGGAGGACAAGAGGATAGGAGGTAAAAACTCTGATGACACAAACCTTTCTGTTACCTTTTCTACACAGAACACCGAAAGACAACAGGCACGATTAGAACTACCTCTGACTGGCAGCTTTCTCACCATACCAGAGCACCTCAGGCTGATATGGAAGCACATTTCCCGCCAGTATAAGAAAAAAAATGCCTGTGTCTAGTCAAAATCATGAGGTAAATAGTCAAAATTATGAGATAAAAAGTCATAATTGTGAGATAATAAGTCTGAATTATGAGATAAGTCAAATTATGAGACAGTGTCAAAATTACGAGATAATAATTTTAAATTATGAGATAGTGTCGAAATTGTGGGATAACAAAAATCATAATTATGAGATAATGTCAAAATTACAAGATAATAAATGAATTATGAGATAATGTTGAAATTGCAAGATTAAAAAATTACATTAAGATATAATGTTGAAAATTACAAGATAATAAGTTGGAATTATGAGATAAGTGAAAATTATGAGACAATGTCGAAATTACGAGATAATAAAACTTAAATTATGAGATAATGTTGAAATTGGAAGATTAAAAACATCATAATTATAATGTCAAAATGACAAGAGAATAAGATGGAATTATGAGATCAGAAGTCATAATTATGACATAAATTGAAATTATGACATGAATTGGAAATTATGTGATGATAAATCGCAATTATGAGATAAAAAGTCATAATTGTGAGATAAATCCGAATTATGAGATAAATCATAATTATGAGATAATGTCAAAATCTCGAGATAATAAATTGAAATTATGACATAATGTCGAAATTGTGAGATTAAAAAAAAATTGATTACGGGATAATGTCGAAATTCAACATTATCATAATTTCAATTCTCATAATTTCAACACTATCTCATAATTTTGATTTATCTCATAATCATGACTTTTTATCTCATAACTCCATCTTATTATTTCATAATTTCGACATTATCCCATAATATTTTTTTTATCTCATAATTTCGACATTATGTCATAATTTCAATTTATTATCTCGAGATTTTGACATTATTAAATAATTAGATGGAGTTATGAGATAAAAAGTCATGATTATGAGATAAATCAAAATTATGAGATAGTGTTGAAATTATGAGAAGTTGAAATTATGAGATAATGTCGAAATTACGAGATAAAAAAATGTAATTATGACATAATAAATTGAAATTATGTCATAAATTGAAATTCTAGGATAAAAAGTCATAATATGAGATAAATTATGGGTTAATGTCAAACTTATAACATATTTTCACACAACACTCAAAGTGGCAGTTCTTTGGCATGAGCTCTCCTATTCAACTTGACAACGAAATGGATTGTGAGCACATTGAAGACTATTTAAAAAGGGCTTTACAACAGATGAAATACTTAATTTGCTTGCTGATTCATACTGGATTATATGGAGCAAACACACCCTTGAAAAGAGAAGCAGCTCTTGTGTAGACAGAATAAAAATGATGTGGCTGAAGTGGCAATCTTCATTGAACAGCAACTGGAAACATCTGGTCAGTTTCATGGTTACCTTATTTAGGATAACATATTGTTGGCATGGCGAGGACAGCTAGGTGCGCCACTGGAGTGCATGCAGACTTTTCCAAATTATTATCTCAATTTCAACATATCATCTCATGATTATGACTTACTATCTCTTTGACTTAATGTGAGCAGTTTTTTTTCTTATATGGGTGGAAATAGAATAGAATAGAATAGAATAGGCTTTATTGTCATTGTACAGTTAAGTACAATGAAATTGTGGGTGCTCCACGAAGAGACACAGACTATGCACTATAGAAGAGATTTAAATACAAATAGAAATCCGAAAATGTACACAATATACAAGATGTATACAATATAATACAAGAGATTACAAAAAATACAAGAATTACAAAATTACAAAATTTACAATGTCACTTTTAAATAGAATCTACATACACACACAACAGCACAC
>NW_026117079.1:0-19349 GCF_001640805.2 Lates calcarifer
TTATTTAGTTATCAATATTTATCACTATTCAATATTCAAATCATATCACACCAGTATTTAGTATTACTAAGACGCTATAGTATCCATTCACCAATGAGATAGCTGGGAGCACGGGCAGGAAGCGGAAGTAAGGTCACGCCTTCCCAGGCTGGAGCCAATCACGCACTGGGGACAGCTCATCGCAATTTGCATACAGAAAACTACCAGACAAGGGCTGCGTAGCTGGCACGGTGCGGCCTCAGTTTTCAGTGGTGATTAACAGACGTGTGTAAAGAACTGACAATACACACTCACTTACTATTCTCAGGTTACCTGAACATTTCTGGCAGTTGTTTTTCTCTGGCTGCACTATGATAATTTCCGAACAAATTAACGTAAACTAGAAAGAGAGCTGTCCAGACCACCAGTGGTGCTTCTCTAACACAGACAATGATAGCTGACCAGAATTCCTTGTACATAAGTGAGGATGTAGCTAAATGTAGCTTGAACTTAAATTTCATGCATCTAAACTGGAAAACTGGTTAAAGTTAATATAAATAGAGAAGGGCTGTCAGTAGCCTTTATACCCAGCAGTTGGTATCAGCAGCCGAGCTTGGAAAGTAGGTCTCAATACAGAAGTGAGAAGAGAGTTTCACAGGTTGATTGTATTTTTAACCACTGTTCTCAGTGCTTTACTATGTATGTGTGAAGAGGAGAGATGACTTTTTGTATGAATAATTTTAATAATCCAAAAACATCTTGATTTTTAAAGCAGCAATTATGTAGCAAATAACAGTTATTAATCTAAATTTGAAGGAGCAGTTGTAGCAGAAACAGGAATAAATTACAGTTTATCAATAAAATATACAAACATGCTTACAAATTATATCATATCTCATGCATGACCCTTTTTATTAAGTAACTTGAAATCTCTAAATAATAAGATATGGAGTCCAGTAGTCATCCGTAGTGTTTGAACTTGACTTCTGTAAGGCAGGGCTGAACAACGTATGTTACCATCAGTCATCATCTGTGTAGGCATCTCTCTGTCACTCATTCTATGAAGGTGTTACAGTAGGCACAGAGCCCAAATCATACTGTGTGGGTTAAAAACTGCAGTGAGGATTCATGGGTAAATATCAAATGAATGCAGTGTGTCAGGATAGGGCAACAACAAAATGTAACATATTTTATGCTCATAAACAGATGAAGGGTGACACATTTGTGAACCCAGAGCTTTTGACATTAGAACATGGAGTACATGGTGTCTTTTGTTGGACAGCATTGATCTCAGTGGTTTCTACACAGAATTGTTCAGCCTTACCACCAAAGGCTTCTCACACAGTGGTTAGACTTGATTTAATGTGCTCAGTAGTTCACGACTCAAAAACTCCAGCAGAGCTCCACTGTCATATCATATCAACATGATCAGTTCAGGTGTATGTTATCCAACATTTGAATGTGTTTTTCAAAATGTAATTCACCTGTGTGACTTCAGGTGAGAGGAGTAACATGGGAACAATCACATCATTAGACAAGGCCCATGTGAAAACCCTGAGCTTCAGTTTCACACACATTTTACCACTGGAGTTCTAAACAGTGTAGGACTCATGTCTGTACCCAGAGCTTTAGATTAGATCAAGGCTAAGAGCACAAATGTGAGAAACCTTTAACATACATAGCAGCTGACACCCCACACTAATGATTAAGATGACTAAAATCTGGCCTCTCCTCCAGGTTAATTAGTTGACGTGCCTGTGGCACCTGAACTAATTGACCTGTTTTCCCTCTCTATCTGTTCTCTTTATCTATTGATGAAGAGACAGGTGGGCGGTTGGGGGGGTGGGAGGAAAGGAAATGAAATGAAAAGGAAAGGAATAAATTCTTATGAGATGCAGAATAAACATATCTCAGTTGGGTAGAGGTCAACAGTCCAAAAGATCCTTTAAACTGCAGAGCTGTTTTCAGAGACACAGTCATTCTGTCCAGGGTTCATAGTTTGTTCTGTCATGATGCTCTTCAGTCAGTAGTTGGCACAAACCAAAACTGTCAACAGAGGACAGTGTCAGCATGAAGATGGACTGACCTTTGAACTTTCCAGTGGCTGTAGAGCTTCTGCTTTCAGTCATCTGGTCAGTGTCAGTGAACATGGAGGACACAGAGGTGTAGAGACCTTAAAGAGAAAAACAGTGGGAAACTTTCTCTCTGACATTTCTTTAGTTGTAAATGCAAACTGCATGCACCAACAGTGTTTCTGTTGTTTTGATCATCAGGAGATTTGGTATGGCAGGAGTAGGAGAATAAAACTGCTACCTTTAACACGTGTTGGAGGAGGAGCTTGATGTTGCAGAGAGGAAGCACACAGTGCCATCTCACATAGTTCACTAGCTTGTGGAGCTGTGCAGTGGTCTCTACTGTGAAGTGGAGAATCACAGTGAAGGAAGACCTGAAGGAAGAAGTTCATGTACATAACTTTATTAAACTCCTAACTGTAACATAAAAGTCAAGAGCAACAGTATTACTGTAATATGAACAGATGAATGAACAAACATCAAAAAGTCCTGTTATATGACAAAAACCAACCATACCTTCTGCTCTGTTGTGAGGAAGCCTGAGCACTGAGGAGGAACAGAGTCTCTGTGTGGTCCAGCACTGATGACTCTGCTGTTGATAAGCAGTCAGGATGGTGCTATGATGACTGGTCTGTGGCAGGATGATGTCTTGGCTGTAGTCAGCTGATCCAGTGTCTAAGAGTCACAGAGAAGGTGAGGCAAAGGTTGGCAGGAGTTATCTCATCGTCTGCTTTGAAGAATGACTGGGACTGGCAGGAAGTAGAACATGTCTCTGTGTGGTCCAGTACTGATGGATCCACCTCAGACTGACAGTTAAGATGGTGTTGTGGTGTGTGGTCAGTGGCAGCAGGATGACGTGGTTGATTTGAGCTGATCCTCACGATGCTAGAGGAGGTGTGGTGAAGGCTGATAATGTGTGGTCACAGATGACACAGGAGAACTGTGTCTTTGTCCAGGGGAAAAGAAAAGTTATCAAAGCTACAGTCTCTAGCTATAGTCCACCCACCCTGCCACAGAGGGCACTGGGACATTGGGTGGATGGAAATGTGGGGTATCAGCTGGAAGGTATCAGAAAGTGTGTGTTACATTGAGAACACACACTTTCTGATGTATTCCCAGTGTTGACAGCTGTGTACAATTCTGTACTGCACTGTAGCAGTACAGCTTTGTACACAGAAACATGTACGTGTATATATACACTGTAATGCTGTACATGTACATGTTTCAGTAGCTGTATAGGACTGTTGTGTTTTTAAGCAGTTGTATGGTTGTACAACTGCTCAGCTTTACAGCAGTTCTATACATCTACTGAAAGTTTTGGCCTGTGTATTTACCAACCCAGACCCAAAACCCACCCTGATAAATATACAGGCCAAACCACAAGGGAAGCATAACTCACTAACTCTTTCAGTTACCTGAAAGATTATATGACCTATAACATTATCCAATACTCTTAACAGTCCTGATTACCAGTTAAACAGTAAAATTAGATTTCCTTTACATGGACAGTTACATTAGTTCAACAACAATGTTACCTAAAAACTACAACATGACCCTCACTGTATTTACCTTACCTTACTCACTGGAGGAACCTGAACAGAATACATCACTGTGACAATATTTTACCAGGTGACATACAAAGACAGTGTTATGGTTGAGGGATAAAAATAATAAGCACTTTGTCAAACATTGTGTTATTCCTCACAAAGAAACCTTGCAGTTTGTTATTTTATAGGGGTCCTCTGGTCCTCCCTCCCTCCCTCACAGTCTCAGTGAGGCCCCCGAATTTAGATCATATTAAACTGCTATGACTGTCTTCTCAAACCAAACTGTTATTAGAACATTTAACTCTCTTTCATCACTATCACTTAGTCTATACTCCACTGTAGTATGCTTTTTAAAACTCACTGTTTTGTTCTACTTTTCTCACAATTTCACACAAAGTTCTCATAAACTACTTTCTCAGATCTCTGCACTGAAAATGTGGATTTTAGATTCAAATCATTTGCATTTTTCTTTACCTTTCAGACTCAGCTGACAGTACACAGTACACAGGGTCGTGATAGCTGTAATAGGTTTTCATCACACCAGAATGGAGACATCTCTGTGGTTGTGAGATGAAGATCAGGTCCAGCAGTGTGTTCTTCTCTGTGGTTGCAGCAGTGATGAGTTGTGTGTATCCTCTAGACTGAAACAGCTCCAGTATCGGTTTGCTTGCACTGGTTAAAAGATTCTCGTTAAAGTCACCACGGACAATGATGGGATGACAATCCAGGATCTCCAGTGAGTCCAACAGGCTGCTCAAGTTAGACAGGAACGATCTCATACTTACAGTGCACCGCCAGTAATACAGTAGTCTGGCGGTCTGTACACTGCTGCAATCAGTGCACTCATGGGAGCTTTAACCTTCAAAGCCACAAACTCAAGGTCAGTTACATTATGAACATACTGTTTCTCACGAACCTGAATGTTGTCTTTGACATAAACAGCAACTCCACCACCACTTCTGCTGGCCATCTGTGGGAACTTTGTGTAGGACGGGTGTCTGTTGCGTTTGAACATGTTGTAACCTTGTAGGTGGAGACTCTCAGCAACAAAGGAGCCCTGTAGGTGAGTTTCTGTGAGAGACAACACATCTGCTAGACACAGTTCATGATGGCTCTTTATGTTGCTAACATGAGACGGCAACCCTTCTGTATTGTGGTGAACAATGGCCAGAGTGTCAGGCCTGCTTAGTGTTTGTGTGATATGAAGAAGAGGCATCATATCGTCCAAACTGACTTGTCTCATGTTCTCCAGTGCTGCAGTGATTTCTGTGTTGGCATAGATTTTACTCTCATCCATGTCCAGTAGGTGCAGTTCACTGAGAGAGGTCACTCAACTGATTGCAACATAAGCCATGCCGGGTTCAAAAATGTGCTTCAGTGAGACGACAGCTGATGTTCTGGTCATACCTTGAACCATATGAATTGTACATGCAAAGGCCAGTTTAATGGAAAACTGTCTGTGAACCACTCCTTTCTGTTTCAGATTCTCCTCTGCTCTCTCTATGTACACAAGGTTATCATGTACTCCTGATGCTCTGTTACTGCTGTTCCTTCCAGCTGTTTCATCATCCATCTTTAGTCCAAGCTTAGTGACACATGAAGATACATGATGTTGAAAGGTCACCACTCTGACTAAAGTAGCAAATGAACCATTCACTAATCCTTGAACACATCAAGGTTTCTGGTGAGCATAACACGAGCACCTTCAGCAACTTGCAAAGTGTCTGGTAATTCATTTCTGCCTCCTTTCACTGGTTTGTCTTGCTGCGTCATTCTGCCAGATCGTGGGTACTTTTTATAGTCATCAGCATCAATTGTAGTGATGTGACACTGAAGCTGAGCCAGTGTTGCAGAGTTGTGTGCATCTACTTGTCTATTAGTAGCAAAAATGTGCAGGACATCAGTTGGACAAAGTTGTGGTTCAGTGACAGCTTGTGACAGCAAAGCTCTGTCTGCGTCAGACAGCTCATCAGACTTTTCCTTCACACGGATCCTGTTCAACATCTCTGCAAAGGCAACATCATCTTTCTGTTGCATAATCTCAGTCAGAGTGATCATCTGAAAGTGTTCCTGCCACAGGTCAATCTGTGATGGGTCGTACACACACAGAGGTTTAGACTGTCGCACTGGTGGGAGCTGATAAAAGTCTCCAACTGCAATTACTGACATTCCTCCAAAGGGTTTCTGACTGCCTTTATCTGTTTGAGTCTTGCATCCACGTAGGCAAAGAGGAGCTTTGACACCATAGACACTTCATCAGTGATGATGATTTCAGCATTTAGAAGCTCTGCTCTGACCTCATCCAGCTGATAAACACCGTCCTACAAATGGAGGTTTCAAACTTCTCGGCAGCTTAAGGAGAGAGTGCAGTGTAGTGCCAGATATATTAAAGGCTGCAGTTCCAGTGAAAGAAGTCAACAGGACAGTGGGCCTTGATATGTCAGCCTCTTCAGCATGTCTGGGCAGTTTGCTCAGTATCTTAGATGCCTCTGAGTAGATGCATTTGATGAGATGTGACTTCCCTGTGCCAGCACCACCGTTGATGTAAAAGAACAGCTGCTCTGGATTCAGTCCACAAACACGTTCTTTGCACCAGTCTCTCACTGCATAGAATACACAGGCCTGCTTCTGGTTCAGATTCTGGTACATGTGACGTAAAACCACAGGATCAGTGACAGGGGGCTCTCTGATGGCTCTGGCCTCTGTTTCAGCATTAGCCTGTTGACTGTAGTCTGGGACATTTTCTTGAACACTGTCATGATCTGGCTCTGCTGCCTCCAGTTCATAGATACACTCCAACCTGTCTGCTTCAGATTCCTCTGTTCTCCTCATACTCTTCAACAGCTTCCTCAATCTTCTTACTGTTCATTTCATAATTGTCTTTGTTTCGTTTGACAACGTCTCTGATGGGCTCAGGAAGGTCAGAACCAGGCAACTGCACGTAGCTGCTGTTATAGAAGGACTCGTACATGGGTAAGAAAGGCCTTTTCAGTTCCTGATCTGAGCGGTAAGGAATGTATAGTTTTAGAAGTGTTCCATAAAATTGCTCAGGATGTTTTTTCTGTGAGCAGCAGTGAAATCTGATGACGGCAGGCTTATCATTTTCAAATCCCATGTCATTTAGCAGGGGCAAAACATTTTTACCTTTTCTCTGCTGACAAACCTGCATGTGGACGCAAAGTCATCCACACATCTGTTCAAACTCTGGTGTTTCAGGTCTGGATTTGTATTTGTCGGTCAAAGATGTCATCCACACATTTGAACACTCTGCTGTTGTGCTCTCCAGGTACGAGAGGGGGCGACTCATTTTCAGTGGGTTGTCATCGGTTGTATGAACACGACAGCATGTGAACACTGTTTCATGTGAAGGCCACAGGCACAGCTCACACGCTCCTGAGCACTGATCTCTCTCTTTTTGGAATAAGCCTGCATGACCTCTCTCATCTCATCACTGTTTGAATGACTGTTTTGAGGTACTCAGACAGTTTAGACTCCTGCTTTGTTATGTAGCTGGTGAGGTACATGATGCATGAATATGCATTGAGAATGTAACTGAAATCAATATTAGCATCCCAGGCCTCAAGTAGATGTAGATTATATCCATTTACCCAGCAGTCCTTTGGGTCACGTTTCAGTATCACAGCACAGGATTTGTTTATCTTCCGCAGACACTGGTGATACTCCTCGACTGTTAACTGACATCGAGCCAGGAGCTGCTTCAAACTCAGGGAGGCACTTTCAGGTTCATTCTGCAGCTGGTTGAGTGGTCTGAGCTTAGTCTTTGCTGTTAGCAGGTCCAGTGCATCATCATCATCATCATCATCATCATCATCACCATCATCAGGTCTAATGATCATTGTCTTTCTGCATGGTGGTTTGGGAAATCCAAATCTGCATCCAGAGCCCAGACTTCTGAAACATGTCTTTGAGTGGTTTTTACACAGGGCATGTCAACATCCTGCTCATTATCAGGCTCATGTTCTGCCTCATGAAGTGCACCATTGTCCAACCTGTCAATTTCCATCAGATCATCCTCATTCATCATCATCATTATCATCATCATCATCAGGGAGTGTGGGGTCACACAGCTCAGCCTCATCTCTGATACTTATGTCCTCATACTGTGGGTGAATGTGTTTCAGTTTATTCAGGGCCTGTAGCAGTTTAGACCAGGTGACAGTCTGGAACAGCTGATGACCTCTGTAACACAGTCGTCTCTTCAGTTTGACTCTCAGGACTTGAGACTCACTTCTCAGTCTGGGTAACGCTTCAACTGTTTCCTGCACCTCAGATGGGACACACACCACATTACCAGGTATTGCTCTCTGTCTGCCTTTGGGAAGTGGGATGATCTTAGCAAATGGAAAACACTTGGCGATCAGATGTCTCTCCAAATGTTGAGGTCACACAGCTCAGGTGGAATATCAACCAGCTCCATGTTGTTGGCTACAGCCAGAGAGGGCAGGGATCCTTTTTAAGATGATCATGACAGGTGTGACAGATCCATTCATCCTTTCTCTCATCAGGAACTTTACACTGTTCATTTCTGCAGCCATCATCACAAACATGAACATATTTTCCTGTCAGACATTCAGCAGCCACTTCTGCATTTTTGACATAATCTGAGTTTCACCTGGTTCTCAAATGAAGCTTTATGACAGACAGTGCAGATGTAAGTGGGGCCGGCATTTATATGTGATCTGAAAAACAGATATGGCCTCTTTGATCAAACTGTGGTCACTTTCTGGGGTTTGTCTGTTTATCCGTCTGTATTTCCTCTTTATCTTCATGGCACATCTCATGTTGTGCAGAATTTTAAATGTAAGATTGTTGTTATAACTGTCTCGCATGATTTGTTTCATGAGTTGTCTGTGTCTTATCTTGAACGACTGATCATGTGCGTGACGCTGAGTGACATAAGATCGCTGCCTCTGCCTGAATTCTGCATTTTCCCTGTATCTTTTGGTGAAGTATTGATTTTCTTATTATTTATTGATTTTCTCTGATGAAAACTGTCATCTTCTCTGAATTTTTTTAGTACAGATTTAGTACAGATTTTTTTCAGCCTGAAGTTTAAATTTCTTTGTATGTTTTGGTGAAATACTGTTTTTGTTTCTGTCTGAAGTTGGAATTGCTGTGATAGCGGTTGGTGATGTACTGCTGTTTCTCTTGTCTGAATCCTTCATTACAGTATTTGTTGCTTGAATAAGATTTCTTTTTGGCTCTATATGATTCATTAGAAGAATACTTTTCCTTCTCTTTTCTTTTCTTTTTGGTGCTTTCCCTGAGATCATTAGTCTCCTCTGAAATGTTCTCCTTTCATTTTTACCAAGTTTGACCAGTTTAGAGGAGAGGTCATGTGACACTTTATCAGACAGATCACTGGCAGCAGGTTTTTATCAGTGGAACAGTTGAGAGTGATTCTTTGTGAGGAGCATCATGTGCTGTGACAGAATTAAAGCTGAACTGGCTCAATGGTTGTGGTTCAGTTTCCATATCAGTACATGCTTCATGTAACATGTCATCAGAGAGGTCAGTGACCACAGTGTTTGTCTTTGGAGCATCAACCACAACAGGACTGGGAGTTGTAGTCTGAGTGTCTGGGATGGCTTCACTCTGATTGGCTGTGTTCTCACTGTCAAACTCCACAGGCTTCAGCTCATAGTTACAGGTGGACTGTGTACCAAAGCTCTTGTGACACATTTTGATCCTGTCAATCATGTCACTGAGACGTGTGAATGTCACCATGACAGCTTTACCAGCAAACAGTGACGGCAAACCATCCTCTCCTCTGGGGTGTGGCTCAAAGAAACCGTGCCTGCCTGATCTGGTTCTGAACACTGCCATACACAACCCTGTCATCAACAGCAAGGCATACTGCACATCTGACAGCAGACAGCTCAGTCCAGCCTCCAGGTCCAGAAAACTGTCCACAGCTCCAGGTAAAGGATCTCCTAATGTGCCGTACCGGGAAAGTAGTGTTTTGTCAGCATGAACCACGTGTCTGCGCGCTGGGACTAAATCTGGGAGCTCATCAGTGGTGAGGTGAGCGTGCTGAGGAAACATCTGTCTTACCTGTTTATACAACACGTTACCTTTATCCAAAACACAGTCAAGGTCTGTGCTGGTGATGTTTTCACTCTCATGAAGGAATGCTAGAAAGGTGAGAGAGTTACAGGTACACTGCTGGTTTCTGTATCTGCCGTATTTAATAGAAGCCTGGCTGCAGGACGCTCTGACACGTTGTTCACCAGGCTGATCTCCCACGTTCACACTGTCTGTATGAGGAGGTCCTGCTACACATGAAGCATCTCTCTGACGCTGTGTCTGTACCTGAAACATGGTGTTCACCTCTGTGCTTCACCTGGTGCATCTGAACAGACTCTGCTACACACAGAGTTTCACTGTGACGTCCTCTCTTCACAACGTCAGCGTACGATACCTGTGGTACACACACTGCATCACGTTGACCTGCCTGGTTTACAGCTTCAGCAGGAGACACCACAGACTCTCTCACCAAGTCTCTGCTCTGAGGACCAGGACCTTCTGCTTGTTCACATGGTGCTGCACACTGAGACTCCCTCTGCTGCTGCCACTGTAGCTTTGTAGCCTGAGACCTTTTACTCTTCCTTGGCATCGTTGTTGTTCTCCAAAACCACAGTTATCACTCTTGTATATATATTTACACAAACCAGACACTAACAGTGCTATTAGGGATTGTGTTTCAAGGCTTTCTGTAGAGACTGACTATAAATGTTTAACAGCGTCTTAGATCAAACTATGACTTTCAATGAGGCTATTCAGTAACAAATCAGAAAATAATTGAATGCTTTGACTGAAAGTTAGCTATCTCTCATATGTGACAGTTAATATTCAGAATCAATAACACAGGTGTGGTAGTGTGGTGTGAGACGAGTGCCTCTGGTAACAGGATTCAGCCACGTGTTGATTCAGTCACAGTCAGGAACATTGAGTCTGTAGACCAGGACCAGCAGCCACTCCAAATAAATCCAGATCCTCCTTTTTATTTCAATGTCAACAGGTTAAACATCAACAAACACTCAACACAAACCTGAGTACAAACCTCTGAGCAGCAGGCCAAAATGAGTAGACAGGAACAGACTGAGGTCTACATACAGTGCTCTTCTGCTATCATTTTTTATTTCAAATATAATAAAGAAAGCTCTGTATCCCAACAGTAATTTTTTAATTTTTTTAGTTGATCTTTATACAATACGCCAAATTTTGTATCTACATATAACAAGATATATAGATATATATATAAATGCACACACACACATATATTTTATCTCAAACAAATTGTTTTTAGCCTTTGGAATGAATGATGTTTTAAACTTAATGTCCAAATCAGTTCTGTGAAAAATATGGATCTCCTTAAGTTTCAATTAGTAATCAGATCAGGTTTTGTCCAATTACAGATTTTTCACTGTTTATGCCAAACTTGATAAATATATTAATCTATAAATGATTATTGCCAAATGCAACGATCAAATGATGTTTGGGAGAGAGACAGCACAGACAGAGTGTGAGAGCAGAGAACCTCTCAGAGTCACAATGAAGCAAGATCAGGTTTGCTGTTACCAGAGTTTCACTCCAGTCAGACTCTCTCACCAAGTCTCTGAGAATTTAAAAAATAAAAACTGGTCTTAAAAACATAGTTTGGATTGTGTTATTGACTGTTACAGTAATCATGATTATAACTGTGGCTACTGTCATTCAACATTGTTTAAATATTCAAGGGCAATAATAATACTCTGCATAAATGATAAAGAAAACATCTTGTTTACATGACCTATGCAAAGCACTGGCAGTCATATCTTGCTGATGTCTTCAGAGCAGTCATTTGTGAGAGGAGGAAGTTGAAATGTGTTTTCATGCCACGGCCACTAGATGGCAGCAAGAGACTGCACATTAAGCCAGGATCAGTCACTTTGACACTTGATGATCTCCACTTTGGCAGGCAGAAAAGCCTCCAGGAAAAGACCAACACATTAATGTAGCTTGGATGTGATGGCGGCCTACGAGCTATGCCACACGCTTCACCTTGAGATGCATTTACAGCTACTTTGCCTTTATTCACAGAGCTCACTGTTTGTGTGAGATACAAAACGGTTCTTCATGGTTCTTGATTTTTATTCTTCGGACCAACGGGCTTGCGCTGCGGTCCAACCTAGATGTTGCTGTGTACACACTGTCACAGACTCACCATGCCAGCTGAGAGAGAGGAGAGATGCATCCAGTGAGGTCAAAGCTGAACAGGAATATCATTTCAAGACATTTTTTCAAGACATTTTTAGAGGCTTTTACTAATCAACCATTCTGTTTTTTTCTGTTTTTTGTTTTAAGATCAGGGTTATCACAGATTTGTTGATTAAAAGATGATTCCAGTGTAGGCTTACAAATGGATATTCAGCCTATGTAGGAAAAGATTTGAGAGCAACAAAAAAACAAATTAGTGAAATCAAAAACCTATGCAATAGGCTGTTAAAATAAACAAATAATATAATATGAAGTCCTTACGTATCACTTGTTTTTTTTGTTCTGTGACAACACTGGCTTTTGAAGGGGGTTACAATAGATAACCACACAGTCTCAGTAAATAAGTTACAGGGCAGAGTGATATGATAGTGATGAGTTATTTTTTCAACTGACAATGGTTAGGTGTGCTGTCTTTGAGCATATTCTAAATGTCTAGTTCACTCTAAATGTTAAGGAAAGGAGCCTGCTTCCTAACTCATCTCCTTTAGCATAGGACACACTGGACCTTCCTTCACTAAAGGAAAGGAGAGAATGCTGTCCCACAATTCCTTCCAGCAGCAGTGTTTAAGGCAACGCCCATCGTAGTTACTTTGCCCAGATCCACAAACATGTAAACACAACATTTGTGACACGATCCAAAACTTCTGAAAATCCTTCCCCTTCTAAAAATATTTATTTTCTTTAGTTAACAAATGTATAAAAAGGGTCAAAGTGCCCATAACAGGAAACTATACATTTCTGTCTGAATATAATTTACTCAGGACCCGTCACACAATTCCTTTTTATCGTTATTTTAATGGCTCAACTTTCATGTTATTATATTACTAGTATTGGAGAGGAAACCTTATTGAATTGTGGCTGACAGCACTGAGTTAGTCACTCTGCGTCTTCCATGTGTTATAAATAAAGTTGTTTAAAAAAAAAGCCTAGTGTAAGTGCAGTCGGATTCTCTAAATACTGTGGTTCTCTTTTCCTAATTCCTTATCAGTCCTGCCTCACATCTTTCCTTGACCTCGATGGAAAACGTTTGACTATTGCAGCCCATGTCTTTAATATGTACATTAAGTACAGTGCTCTGGCCCTGTTTGTTTTGGCTCTGTTTTGTGACCTTGCTGGCATCATCTTTTGTCTGCACTGTTTGATGTATTCATTACATATACAACACTGAGCCAATGGCTCGTTTGGATCTGTTTCTAGGGAGGTTCTGCAAAGTTCCACTTTCTGGTCTACAGCCTGGATCTTCTCCAAGGGCTGCACACTCTCATTCTGGTCACATGGCCCTTTCACCATCGCTGGTGGAATATGGTGGTTGTCCTCCAGATGGATCTCTACAAGATCTGGATAGTTCCTCCACATCCTTCTTCAGAGAGGAATCAGACTTTTTGCCTCCATAAATCTAAGCAAGGCCTTTGAGGCCTAAGTAACATGATGTCCAATCCTGGAGACCATTAACCCTCCTGTTGTGTTCACCCCCGCCCCTTACTTTAGTGTTCCCGGTCAAATTTGACCGGTCTGTGTTAACTACTCTTAAATTAAGACAAAACCATTAATCACCACCAAAAACACTGAAAATATATTCCAAACGTTGACGTTGTTCAATTAGCCACGCTGCCTCGCGGTCAGAGGTGAGGGAGGGACACACCTTTCCAGACTCCAGTGGTCCCCATGACTACCATCCCCATCCCCCAACTCTGTCTTTAGCAACAGCACGGAGGAGAAGACGACCGGAGCTGGATGAGTGAGGATGACCGCTGGAGTAGAAAGTGATGGAAACCAAGAAAGTACATAAAACGAACTGATTTTAATTAATAACTTTGTTAGCACCATGTTTTTGCAGCCACCTCAGTCGTTTTTTCATGATTCGATATGACATGGTTATTAGCACTGCGTGGTTCACTAATGCTAATGTTACTTTGTCACTGTAGAGTGTTGAACAATATTGTCAACAAACTTTGATTTTTAGATGCCATTACAGCATTTTTAGGCAGTAGACTGCCTTTTTGACACATATATTGCTTGATTTATCTGCCACTCACATGTATTGGGCTGGACTCAGGCAGAAGGCTGAAAGTTATGCTAATATTCAGGGTTGTGAAAGGAGTGCCAGCATCAGGAGGGTGTTTAAACCTGCTACAGCTCTCTCTGCATCTAATGTTCAGTTACTGTAATAGTTGAAGTGAATGTAAATGTCTTAAGTAAGGAACAATGAATTACTATTCCCAGTCTTATTGTTAGGCCTTATTGAGAATTTCATGAATTTGATTTAAGTCAGCTATTCATCATTATCACAGTCTTTTAACAAAAATCTTATTTGCTAGTCTATAACAATGTTAAGTGTGGTGTGGCTCTTCATCAAAATTGTGAAAATAATGTATTTGATGGTCAAATGTTACATCAGGTAGATTCACTTTTTTGTCTTTGATGTCCTGCAGACAGAGTGGCCGACTCACAGGAATGAGGACACACTTACGTCAACTGAGGGGCGTTATTTTAATTGCTTGTTCAGACGCACGGAATACGAAAAATACCAAACACAGGTAATAATGCTGGCTCATTATTTGGCCATCTGATTTTCAGTTGTGATATCATAATCACATACACTATTCTTGTACACATTAGCCTCTTTTACCACTTAAGTAATAGTCAAATAGTATCAGTCAGTCAAACAGTATGGAGAGAATCCATAGATTAGTTCCACAAAAGTAAAGTGCTCAAAACAAACCCCAGACTCAGATGATGCAAGAGGCTTTTGCCTGCAGCAACAATGATGGAAGAAGATAATTGCAACTTACATCAGCAAAGACATGGTTGCAATTTACATGTTTAATAGTTATTCGTTTTTAGCTCATTTCATATGACAATAGTTTAATAGAATATTCCATCCTGTTATTGTTACTGGCCAGTTGCAATGCAGGTGTCCTCCCAGGTGATTAGAATTCACTGCAGCTACAGTGAGATTGCTCCTTCCCCCATGTCTCTCTCTACTGCCAATCTATCTGTATCTATCTATATCTATATCTATCTTATCTCTCTGACAGTACTGACAGTATACTTGCAAATATGCATTCTGAAACATAACAAGGTAGCATTAATTTAAAATGAATCCAACTGTAAATAAAACAGTCAGTGGAATTAACCACCACGTCTCCCTATTAACCTTGTAGCTCTTGCAAAACCACACAACTCTAACCCTGTCTAACACACAGGGTTCATTGTCATGTTAGGTTGCCAAGGTTCTAAGAGGGTCTTAGAGACCCAGAGATTTAAGATTTTCACACTTGGTTCATGTCTTTTTTAACTATAAGCCTCCTGTATATTTCATTTTCAGCTTACCAGAGAATATTTGAATGGTTCTCCAAAGTATCTGAGGGATCAGAGGCCTGTACAAGCTGCACTGAAAGCACTGGTGATGACTATACTCCATCAGAGGCAGTGCATGAAGGCAGCCCACAAAAACCTGACTGTCCTGTAACTTAAAGTCCATTTGTGAAGCAGAGGACATCCCAGAGGACCTATTGAAGAAGGACATGGCCCAGAGTGTCTTCAGAGGAGGACAAGAGGATAGGAGGTAAAAAACTCTGATGACACAAAACCTTTCTGTTACCTTTTCTACACAGAACACCGAAAGACAACAGGCACGATTAGAACTACCTCTGACTGGCAGCTTCTCACCATACCAGAGCACCTCAGGCTGATATGGAAGCACATTTCCCGCCAGTATAAGAAAAAAAAATGCCTGTGTCTAGTCAAAATCATGAGGTAAATAGTCAAAATTATGAGATAAAAAAGTCATAATTGTGAGATAATAAGTCTGAATTATGAGATAAGTCAAATTATGAGACAGTGTCAAAATTACGAGATAATAATTTTAAATTATGAGATAGTGTCGAAATTGTGGGATAACAAAAATCATAATTATGAGATAATGTCAAAATTACAAGATAATAAATTGAAATTATGAGATAATGTTGAAATTGCAAGATTAAAAAATTACCATTAAGATATAATGTTGAAAATTACAAGATAATAAGTTGGAATTATGAGATAAGTGAAAATTATGAGACAATGTCGAAATTACGAGATAATAAAACTTAAATTATGAGATAATGTTGAAATTGGAAGATTAAAAACATCATAATTATAATGTCAAAATGACAAGAGAATAAGATGGAATTATGAGATCAGAAGTCATAATTATGACATAAATTGAAATTATGACATGAATTGAAATTATGACATGAATTGAAATTATGTGATGATAAATCGCAATTATGAGATAAAAAGTCATAATGTGAGATAAATCCGAATTATGAGATAAATCATAATTATGAGATAATGTCAAAATCTCGAGATAATAAATTGAAATTATGACATAATGTTGAAATTGTGAGATTAAAAAAAAATTGATTACGGGATAATGTCGAAATTCAACATTATCTCATAATTTCAACTTCTCATAATTTCAACACTATCTCATAATTTTGATTTATCTCATAATCATGACTTTTTATCTCATAACTCCATCTTATTATTTCATAATTTCGACATTATCCCCATAATATTTTTTTTATCTCATAATTTCGACATTATGTCATAATTTCAATTTATTATCTCGAGATTTTGACATTATTAAATAATTAGATGGAGTTATGAGATAAAAAGTCATGATTATGAGATAAATCAAAATTATGAGATAGTGTTGAAATTATGAGAAGTTGAAATTATGAGATAAAAAAATGTAATTATGACATAATAAATTGAAATTATGTCATAAATTGAAATTCTAGGATAAAAAGTCATAATTATGAGATAAATTATGGGTTAATGTCAAACTTATAACATATTTTCACACAACACTCAAAGTAGCAGTTCTTTGGCATGAGCTCTCCTATTCAACTTGACAACGAAATGGATTGTGAGCACATTGAAGACTATTTAAAAAGGGCTTTACAACAGATGAAATACTTAATTTGCTTGCTGATTCATACTGGATTATATGAAGCAAAACACACCCTTGAAAAGAGAAGCAGCTCTTGTGTAGACAGAATAAAAATGATGTGGCTGAAGTGGCAATCTTCATTGAACAGCAACTGGAAACATCTGGTCAGTTTCATGGTTACCTTATTTAGGATAACATATTGTTGGCATGGCGAGGACAGCTAGGTGCGCCACTGGAGTGCATGCAGACTTTTCCAAATTATTATCTCAATTTCAACATATCATCTCATGATTATGACTTACTATCTCTTTGACTTAATGTGAAGCAGTTTTTTTTCTTATATGGGTGGAAATAGAATAGAATAGAATAGAATAGGCTTTATTGTCATTGTACAGTTAAGTACAATGAAATTGTGGGTGCTCCACGAAGAGACACAGACTATGCACTATAGAAGAGATTTAAAATACAAATAGAAATCCGAAAATGTACACAATATACAAGATGTATACAATATAATACAAGAGATTACAAAAAAATACAAGAATTACAAAATTACAAAAATTTACAATGTCACTTTTAAATAGAATCTACATACACACACAACAGCACACGATTGTGCAAAAGAGTCTAGGACACTTTAAGGTGCGGGTGATGGATAGTGTCCTTGGCTCTGTGTGTGTGTGTGTGTGTGTGTGAGGTGTGGTGTTGGTGAGGTGGGAGGTGGGGGGTATGGTCAGTGTTGTTTATGGTCCGAATGGCCCAGGGGAAGAAGCTGTTGGTAAGTCTGGTGGTGTGGGACTTGATTGACCTGAAGCACCGTCCTGAGGGCAACAGGTCAAAGGTGGTGAGCGGGGTGTGAGGGGTCTCCTGTAATGGCCCTGGTTTTCCTGAGGCAGCAGGTTCTGGATATGTCATCCAGGGAGGGCAGAGGGCAGCCAATGATTTTCTGGGCAGTGTTGATGACCCTCTGCACAGCCTTCCTGTCCTCAGCTGTGGAGGTGGAGATGTTAGTACACTCTCCACAGAGGAGTGGTAGAAGGCCAGCAGCAGCTTCTTGTCCAGATTGTTTTTTCCTGAGGACACGCAGGAAATGCATCCGCTGCTGAGCCTTCTTCACAAGGCCTTGGTGTTGTGAGTCCAGGAGAGATTGGCTGAGATGTGGGTACCCAGGAACCTGAAGGTGGTCACAGTTTCCACACGTTCTCCATTTATGAGGAGGGGGTATGGTCTTGTCTGTCCTTTCTTGAAGTCCATAATGAGTTCTTTAGTTTTCTGGACGTTCAGTGTCAGGTTGTTACCTGAGCACCAGAGGGACAGTTTCTCTACCTCAGCCCTGTATAACCGTCTCATCCCCATCAGAGATGAGCCCAACCACTGTGGTATCATCTGCATACTTGATGATGAGGTTGGTTGAGTGGGTTGGAGTGTTGGAGCTTGGAGCTTCCACAGGCTGAAAACATTTGTTTGCAAGTTGCAGACACAAATGGTAAGTATTACTGTAACAGCTGAGAAATATACTGTCTGTCACGAGGTCAGCTATTTGACCTGTCTGTCAGTGTCTGTCTGTCTGTCTGCTGGGTCTGCCTGTTTGCCACTCCACACCTGCCTTGCTGCTGCAATCAAGCTCATCTGGGTTTCCATCAGCCTCATCACTCAGGTTCGCTTAATCCCTGCTCCTGCCTTCAGTCCCTGCCGGATTGTCATTCCATGCGCACGGTTTGTGTAGAGAGAAGTTTGGCTCATCTTAGCTCAAGAATCTGCATTAGCAGTAGTGCCAATCAGATCGTTACCTGACCTGTTTCTTCTGTTCAGTTCCTGCTTGCCTGCCTGCCTGCAAGCAGGGGTTGCACACCCCAGTCCCTGCTCCATCACAAGTTCCTTTAATTTTTCCTGCAGTCCTGCTGTTCTGCTTTTTGAGGTTCCTTGCTCAGACGTGACAGTACGATCTGGCCATGCAGAATCCTGCAGACACTGACCTGTCCACCAGGCTGTCTCCCACCATGGAATCTTGCTTGGCCAGCACGCCCAGGCACTGAGGGAGGTTATGGAGGGCCTCAGAGATCTCACAACCAAAGTCATGGAGATTCGGGACCAAATTAATCAGCCCGAGTCCTGAGGTTCAGCCACCAGCTCCCACCCCAGCAGCACCAACTCCTGTACCCATTAAAGAGCCATGGGTTCTTAATGGGCTTTTTGAGGTTCCTTGCTCAGATGTGACAGTACGATCCGGCCATGCAGAATCCTGCAGACACTGACCCTGTCCACCAGGCTGTCTCCCACCATGGAATCTTGCTTGGCCAGCACGCCCAGGCACTGAGGGAGGTTATGGAGGGCCTCAGACATCTCACAACCAAAGTCATGGAGATTCGGGACCAAATTAATCAGCCCGAGTCCTGAGGTTCAGCCACCAGCTCCCACCCAGCAGCACCAACTCCTGTACCCATTAAGGAGCCATGGGTTCCTTCCCCACCGATTTGAAGGTGACTTTGTATTATGTTGTTCTTTCCTTTTGCAGTGTGATCTTGTGTTCAC